>NW_027506924.1:0-5000 GCF_052324685.1 Brachyhypopomus gauderio | reverse complement strand
GTCTGGTCTTTAGCAGGCGTTGGATGTTTGCGTGTGTGTGTGTGTGTGTGTGTGTGTGTGTGTGTGTGCCTTTGTGTCTTCACACAGCGTCAGGCGCGTGAGGGGTTTGGAAGAAGCGTTCCAGTAGCTAAAATGAGCTGGTTCTGAAGCTCGCCGTGTTGGGCTGGTTCTGGAACTCACTGTGTTGGGCTGGGCTGACAGCAGCGGAGTGTGGAGGACACTGCAGTCCTGATGCCTTCACAGAGAAGGACACGGAACCAGGCCCATCACCGGGCCCATCAACCGGGCCCATCCCAGCCAGAGTCAGTCAGCACACACTGATAGCACCCACTGCCTCAGCAAACACCAGCCCGCCTGCTGACACCTGACTTCCTGCTGACAGCTTCCTCTCCCACCCGCCTGCTCCGTCAGAAGCACAAACCAGCCACTAACCACTCGAGCACATCTGCCCAGAAAGCAGGACTTAACAAGCGAGACGTGTCCACTATGACGGCGCTGGGAGAGGGTTTATCCCTGAGGTGTGGGGAGGAAGAGGATGTGACGAAGGCTTAGGTGACTCAGCGCGTCTTGTCAGAAGATTGCCTTGCTGTCAGAGATGCCAAGGCTACATGGGCATGACCTTGGGTAACCTTTGACCTTGGTGTAAGAGGCTTTTAATACATAATAAGCCTGTAAGGACATTAGAGGTATGGTTTAAAATGTATTAAGGTGACATTTGTGCTTGGAACGGTAAATCACCATGTGATCTAAGACATTTAAATCTGAATCACAAAGATGTTGTTCTACATTAAGTCGTGAAGTTCAGAGGCTCCTGCTTCACGGTTATTCCCATGAACTCACGGTTTTAATGATTTGTTTGCAGCTACGTTTCAAAAGGCCACTGCACTCCACTCACCAGTTCACTACAGTCTCAGTCTCTCTCTCTCAGGCCTACTGCGTAAGTACAAGAGTACATCTCTCTCTCTCTCTCTCTCTCTCTCTCTCTCTCTCTCTGCGTAAGTACAAGAGTACCAAATCGACGCCAACCGTGCGCTAATTAAACGCCCGCACAGCGAGACATGCGAGTGGAGCGAATGATGTGATCGGGCAACAAGCGTCCCGGCGTCTGTGCTGAGCGCGTGATGAATGGCGGAGGCACGCGCACCCGAAGGTCAGACGCTGCCGTCATTTGATGGGTGAGAGTTCTGGATCACCGGCTCAGTACCGTCGCTCTACGTTAGCCCGTTCAGACCAACACTCCACACACACGGGCGGTGTGTAAAAGACGTGCCGAAAACTCGGATGCAGAAAACTGGCGCTAATGAACGTCAAGGCGGCACACGGCCGCTCCCTCCTCCTGCATCAATAATACGTTCGCCTTCTGCTGCCAAACATCTTTTATTCATTTTGAAAAACGCGAGAAAGTGGCAAAAAGCATCAGATGCGGTGTGTGTTGCGGTGTGGCCCACGTGGACTTATCAAGAGTGTGTCTGATTACTGGGCCGCGTCGGACAAGCTGCGATAAAAACGACAATGCATAGTGTTGCAGAAATGCTCAATCAAAAAGGGATTATATAAAGCTATATCTCTCCCCTCTCCCCCTGTCTGCTGAATTAGAATAGATAATTAGTTTAATTACGATTGGACCTAATGAGCCGTGCTCGGCCGTAACGGAGATTTGTCTGAGGTGGCGCAGCGGTGTCGATATTTTTACGGATGAGAAACACACGAGCACATTCGGAGTCAAATGGACCTTGAAATGGGAGTGAGGAGTCTGGGAGAGACGAGCTCCTCACACAAAAACAAAACAGCTTGATAATCGCCGCCGTTCGTCGTCTAAAGGACCATTTAATATGGATGTGTTTGGTATATACCCAGCGGCAACGTCTTTATCGCTCCTTCCAAAAAATCTAAAACTCGAAGCACCTCCGACGCTCATTACTTGTCGAACTTGAGCTACTTTAAGATCATAAGAGAAGAAAACGCTGGAGTGTATCATATTTCATATTTTGGGATCATTCTTTATGTAGTGGTCAGTGACACGCGTGCGAAAATGAGCCGTTTGTGGTTTATTTTACCTGGACCTTTTTCACGTTAAGGTTTTTAGGATACACATTTTTTCCCCCACATAACCTTTTTCCAAAATAAAATATTGAGGATCAAAAAGAATCAACAAGAAACTGTATCAAGATACTATATCACCACCAAGAACCTAACATCATTCCTTGACAGCAGAGTAGTACAGAGACCAGTGGTTTCCAGAAGTTACCATCTGAAGTTATGGATCTGGATATGTTTTGCCACTGTAAGAGACCATGGCGGCCATAAAACTCTCTGACCATTTTTTATTAAAGGGGCGAAATTTTATGAATGTTTCCAATAAATGTCTGACAGGTGATGAAATGAGCAGATAACGTTTGAGGGGCGAGCCCGAATTTCAGCTGTGGGAAGATAAACACTAGCGGCTGATGGGAGATAGTCTTTATCTGGGAGGTCTGTGTTCACCGAAAACGCATTACAGACGACGTGTTTACTCACCCAGAGCAGAGCGGAGAGTCAGGCAGTGGTCATGATACTCAAATGATCAACAAGCCCAAACAGGGTGTGATTGTCACAGACACACCTGCAGAGAACGGTAATGAGATGGAGGGAGGGAGGGAGAAAGACAGACAGATTAGATTAAGGGGGGGGGATAAAAGATATCACAAAAATATGAATATTCCTTTGAAGCCCCATGTTTTATTGTTGTCCATTCATTTAAAACCCATCTCTCTCCTAGACAGGCCAAATGCACTGATCTGGGATCAGTTGTGGCCTTTTTTTTTTTTTTTTTTACCATACGAGGTCCAATTAATTGAAACATGATGAGGCCTGACCCCAAATCAGAACCATTGCCCTGGGCTGCTTGCTCAAGTTGGTTTATTCACTCCCTTCCCAGAATCCTCTCTGTGCCACAGCCCACAGTTGTGCAGCAGTGTCCCAGGTTAGTCTACTAATCTCCCCGGAGCCACACACAACTCCTGCCTCCAACACAGAATGGGCTTTGCAGAGCAGTGCACTGCTGCTCCAGGACACACACACACACACACACACACACACACACACACACACACACACACACACACACACACACACACACGCACAGACGTGTGTCCCCATGGGCCTCGGGGCAGGCAGAGAACAAGGTGTAAGCAGGGTGTATAGCTGGCCAGACAGCACAGGCAGAGGCAGAGAGCTGGAGCACTGAATGGAGACCAGACAGACATCAGCAGACCTGCAGGACACCAGCTGGGACAGGGGGAAGAGGGTGGTGCCCAGGGGACAAATCGAAGGCAATTACACCCTACTGTCCTGTTCTCCACACAGGGCGAGCGAGAAAGAGAGAGAGAGAGAGAGAGAGAGCAGTCTCACTGTTCATCGATTACACAGATGTAGAGAACAGCAGCACAGTGAGGATGAGTGTGGGTGCGAAGAGGCCGAGGGCCTCACTGGAAGCGCCGTCACAGGCTTCCAGCTGAAACCAGGGAGGAGCTGAAGCGGTCTAATAACGAAGCCGTCTGGTAATGAAGCTGTGTAATATAGGTCTGCTCAGGGGCATCCGTGGTTTTATCCGCTGGACCCCACGTCCATGACAAACTGAAATGCACGCTGATCAATGATCAATATGCTTAAGTGCACAGTTAGATTTATCCTGAAATCAACCTGATGTGATGTCACTGATCTGCATTTATCTTTTAAAATATATCAGCATCATAGAGAAACTTCAACGCACAATATAAATCAATGCCATTAATAAACAGGAAGAAATCACTCATCGGCTCATTAAGATTCATATGCGTACATTAGCATAGATTTTGCATTATTTTAGCATAAATTCATTAAATTCATTCTATATCTGACAAACCCCTCTGTGAAATGTGTTGGTTAGTTAAACACCTCTCATCTGTTTATAGGGGGTTCTTTCAAACACAGGGGAATATATATGTGAGTATTTCACATCATTATAGTGTGAATATTCAATAGAAATGCCTGGTACTGAACAAAGCAAGTTTGTCCACTTTCAGTGACAGACTTCTGATAGACTCATGCAGAAAGTGTGTAAAAATCAGAGTTGTATAGTAACGAAGTAGAACTACTTCACTACTGTACTTAAGTACTAAAATGCTGTATCTGTACTTTACTGGAGTATTATTTTTTTTCTCCTACTTCCACTTTTACTTCACTACATATTTTCCATCAGTTTAATACTTTTACTCCGATACATTTTTTACGTGCTGTATAGTTACTCGTTACAATTATAAACATGTTAGCTGGTGCTGTCACCGGGTCAAGCGATCAGGCTGTCTTATGAGAAAACTGCGCATGCTCCGGTCGCGTCTCGTTTACTCTGCTGCTGCCTTCACTCAACACTTGAGCTTCGTAATCTAGGTTCACTTGACACGTCGTGACTGCGCAAGTGTCCGGCAAAAATGACGCAATCGCGGTGGCTCGCCCATGCGCGTTGGCCACGCGGGCGGTCGCGTCGTGAGGTCGTGCAACTCTCGATTTTTGTGCGTGCGAAGTAAGAAGGTGGAATTCATGCACTGGTAACAGCAGAAGAGCAGCATAAGTGCTGCATATTAAGCTTGTTGGTGTTTTAATGTACATATATTGGCACCTTCCACACCTTCAACATCGAGTGATCGTGGCGGTGAGGGTGAGGAAGGAGACCACCCTGGCCCTACCTAGAGACAGTGTTTGTGTTTGCTGGAGTGAAAGTAAATTCCTATAGGATGAAGTGCCATCTCTGTCTCCCTAAAGAGTGTGAAATATTGGCCTTCAAAAATTCACCTTCGAACTGTAAAAAACACATCAATGTAAGTTATAAATATAACGCACAGAAGACACACCAGCTTTAGCAGTCAGTAAGCGCTAGTTAGGTTAGATATCTTGGCTAACTAACCTAATTATGTTCATGACGTGCTGCAGTATTCACTTAACTTAACTTACTTCTGCACCAAACATACGACGTAGTGGGACAT
>NW_027506923.1:828326-843507 GCF_052324685.1 Brachyhypopomus gauderio | reverse complement strand
TACTTGGTCAGGCTCTGTTTGCACTATTTGAACTCTGTATTGACAGAGAAGAACTTTTTGTTTTGCACATAATATAGTGAGTCCCGCTTAATGACGGGTCCAGTTAACGACGGGCCGGAGTTATGACCGACTTTTTAATTTATTTCGTGCGGTGGGCGGAAGAGCACTTGCAGCACAGTGGAGTGTAGTGGACTGTCGTGTACGATAAGCCCATCTCGGCAACGCGATCGCTCTTTCTCACGCTGTACGCACGAGAAAATTGTTAGTTTTTTTCTATACTGTATTTACGATCAAAGCGTATCTAAATCTAGGGTCACGCTTAATGGCGAAAACTGCTTTACGACGGACTTTTCGGTCTCTAACGCCGTTGTTAAGCGGGGGACTCACTAATATTGTTTGCGCTTGAAAAAAGGAGAAATATTTTATTTTATTTAACTTTTATGAAATTTTATTTTAATTTCAATTTGTAGAAGAAGAAGTTTATTAAAAGTTCATGCTTACATCTTGCATGTTAAGAAATAAAACATTTCAAAATGCATGTGTAACTCAGTTAAATAAAAGTCTGTTAACCAGTCATATAATTTGTAATTTTAGTGTTCTTAAAATCTCGTCTCGTTCTTGTGAACCCAATATCGTGTCTCTTTTTCGTCTCGTGAGCTGAGTGTCTCGTCACACCCCTAGAAACTAACAAACAAATCCGAATCACACAGGATGAAGGAGAAAACCAGAGATCACACTCTGCTCTGTGAGAGGACACACACACACACACACACTCCGCTCTGTGAGAGGACACACACACTCCGCTCTGTGAGAGGACACACACACACTCCGCTCTGTGAGAGGACACACACACACACACACACACACACACACACACACACACACACACACACACTCTGCCCCCCTGGTCTGAACAGAGTCCTGCAGGGAGTGAAGATTTGGGGAGACCTCCATCTCCACCTGGTCTTCCTGTTTCAGGCTTAACCAGCTGCTCTCCCTCTCTCTCTCTCTCTCCCTCTTTCTCTCACTGGTCTCTTCTTTCTTTTCTCTCTGCTCTCAGCTGCCACCCCTCCTTCCTTCCTTTCCTCCCTCCCTCCCTCAATCTCTCCTTCTCTCTCTCAATAATTTAACTCCTTTTTACTCTGCGCCCCCAGCATATTGACGTTCTGTGAAGCACCGCCTCGCTGGCCAGATCTGGGTAGCAGGTGCTGTCCAAACGTCTGTGGTTTTGATTCTGCAGACTGGGCTGTACGGGGGGGGGGGGGGTGTTCAGGGGGCCGGACAGGGGGGATCCCAAATAGATTTCTGTATTAGTGGAGGCTTACAAAGTGATCTGTGCAGTGTGGCTCTGAGAGTGAGGTCCCGCCCCTGCAGGGACGTCCTGACCTGTGGTCACGCCCCCAAGACTGGTACTGCGTCCATACTTTGCAAAAGTGCACACTACAATTTCATTATGAGTTTATGTTGCAGAAAACGTGCTGCTTCGGGGAAGAACTCCAACTAACCCTCTGCTCTCTGTTGGGATCTGACTGGATCTGTTGGGATCTGACTGGATCTGGATCACCTCTGAATCCTGGAGCTCCACCCCCTACAGAGTTCAACTCCGCCCCCAAACACACCTGATCCAGGAGATCTAGGGGGATCTGGTGGAATCCTGGATCCAGGGGAGCAGGAGATCTGGGAGGGTGGTGGATCTACCCAGACAGCATGTACGACACACACACACACCTCCCTCACTTAGTGAGCCTGGGCGCGTGTGTTCAGGACCAGACACCCTTCACACAGTCTCACTGCCACCCCCGTCAACACCCCCCCATGTCAGCGAGGACACACTCTGCAGCGTGTTGACCTGAAGCACAACTCACAGCCGTTATATACCCGTCACCTCAATGTCCCTCCTCGCTGGGATGTAGTCACGGTTACCAGGAGAACTCGGTTTCTGATCCGATCAGCCACTGACATGTTTGTCATCTCTCCTCTCAGAGGGGGGAACCAAAATCCCCACAGCAGCTCAGGGGAAAATAAACACGGGCGGTGTAACGCAATAATCCTTCCTACCTGTCATCCCAAAAACGCCCTGACGATGGAGGGATGAGATGACAAAGGAAAAGTAATCTCTTACAATTAAAGCAAATGAAACCTTCATCATCTCAACATCATGGTAAGAAAATCACATTTTCAGCTGTATTGATGTGTTTTTTTTTTCCCTAAGGCGGAGAGTTTGACCAAACCAGACAGCAGCTCCTGACAGACGAGCAGCACCAGGCAGATGTTGCCGTATGGGCAGAGAGCCACGCGACGGGCAGCGTGAGGGCGGCATGTCTTTCGGTTTTGAGCACTTTAAGATGTTGTTTTCTTCCCCATGAAAGTGAAGCATGTGGTCTGGTGAATGGGCTGATGGAGCGGGTCAGCGCCGGGTCAGCACCGGACCTCCACCGCATCAGAGTATCAGAGGCTCCATCCCACAGTGAAGCAGGAACGGGCCCATCTGACCTGCCAGGACTGTGTGTGTGTGTGTGTGTGTGTGCTCACTTGTGCTCAAGCGTGTGTGTATGTGTGCGTGTGCATGTGTGTGTAAGTCTGTAGAGAGAGCTCTGTGTGTGTGTGTGTGTGTAAGTCTGTAGAGAGAGCTGGTGACAGTCTAGCAGTGACCAGGACTCGGGGGGCCTATTACACCCACATCAGCTTTAGTCTCTCTCTCCCTCTCTCTCTCCCTCTCTCTCTCTCTCTCTCTCCCCATCTCTGCCCATCTAACTCCCTTCAACACTCTCACTCTCTCGACACTCTTCCCTCCTCTCACTCCTTCACACTTGCACTCTTGATCAGCACCAGGAGACTGTCTCCTGCTCACACACTCTCTCAAACACACACACACACACACACACACACACACACACACACACACACACACACACACACACACACACACACACCGCTTCATTAGTATGCACAGTTGGCTGTTAAAGGAACTTGCTGTGGTGAGACTGGGTCTGTCCAGTTCAGGGGAGCAGATCAAAGATATACCAGATGGCCATGCAGGAAGGACACACACACACACACACACACACACACACGAGAGGGAAACACAGGGAAGAACAGGGGGAACCGATTTATCTCGAGTCTATAACCTGCCCTGCCTGAGGTGGGGGTGACGAACAGGGTAAACAACCAGCCCTGCAGTCCCATAAACCTCCTGTAAACCCCCCGTAAACCTATTGTAAACCTCCCGTAAACCTCCTGTAAACCTTCTGTAAACCTTTCGTAAACCACCCGTAAACCACCCGTAAACCACCCGTAGCCCTTCAGGCGCACACACTCACACCGCTGGTTCGGTCAGGCCCAAGTACCCACCCAAACCAAACTCTATGCTGGTCTCAGATCAGCTCTATAACTGAGCTCGTCATGGTGAATAAGAGGACACCTGACCTCAGAACAGCTTCCTGTGCAGTGCCTGCCTGTGCTTGTCCCTGTTTGGTCTATCAGATGTGTTCTGGCCATCCTGAAGATGAGAGTATTATGGGATGTGAATATGTGTGGACGGCTAGGGTCCCCAGATAGCGATTTGAGAATGATTTGATCTTGAGGACTGTAAACAAGCTAAAATCAATCCTTCAATCAATTCTGCTGTGGGCCTGAATCTAACTGTCTGTCTGTACTCACACACGCACACAGACACACCCGCGCACGCACGCACACACACTGCATCTGCCTGTCTTGCTGTTGTTCGTTGTTCTGAGGGATGTTGAATCTGTTTGTGTGTGTGTGTGTTTCTACATAAACAGCACCAGTACTCAAAGACGTACACGTGCAGTGGTTGTGAGCGTAAGGGTCCTGACGTAGACCCGTGTCACGTCCTGAAGCCACGCCTAATGTGAAACCACAGGCCAATCAGGAACAAGACAACCAGTCGAGTAGCGAGACAGCCAATCAGAGCAAGACATTTAAAATCAGTCTGAATGTGGTTTTCCCAGGATGCCACTGGGTGCTGACCCACACACACCCACACATGACATATCAGACAAAGTGGATAAACACACAAAAGGTTTAAAAGATGAAATAAGTGTGTGTCTGATTTTGGATGCATTTATATTTTCTGTACAGTATGTGTGTGTGTGTGCTTTTGGGATGCAGTTCTATGATCAGTACAGTGTGTGTGTGTGTGTGTGTGGTGTGGTGAGTGTCCTTCTGTATTGATCCAGACCCAGCTGCAGGCAGTGGGCCCATTGGCAGAGCTAGGACTCATAATCCCCCCCCCCCCCCCCCCCCCCCCCCACAAACACACACACACACACTAAATCATGGGTTAAAGCAAGAAATTTTCATTTGACTGAAAATTTTTCCTGGCAAAAGACAATGCCAGCAATTACTGAAAATGTGGTGTAGTTGGGACACGGCCTCTTTTGCCTAATTCTACACAATAAACACATTTATAAAGTATATTTATCTAAACAGCCTGTGTAAGGACAGAAGAGAGAATGAACACCTGAGCAATAAATGTACTTAAATGTGTATTTAATGGGAGTTATCTGGGGGTCCTCTTCCAGAAAATTATTTAAAGATCAAGTCAAATTTAGTGAATCCTGGTGAGAGGTATGAAGCTCTTGTTTTTATCAGATTCACTATCGCAAAAACATAAGCCGTAAGATTACCTGCTTTAAGTAGGTATGTTACAAAAAAATGTAATGTCCAAAAATGGCAAATTAAATCACACCACTGGATAGAGCTTTTAAATACAAACAGAACAACACCATCCATGTTAAGCCTGGGCCTTTATACTTGACGCAGCACGAGCAGCGTGAGCAGCGCGAGGGTCCGCACGCCGAAAATGACGTAATCGAGGTGGCTCCACCCTGTGCGCGAGAGCCTCGCAGTCGTGAACCTCTCGAATTTAGTAACTAACTTCGCGCGCAGCGCTTCAGCGCAGTGAATTAACCAAGTCATGTTTGCCGGGTTCATACACCTTTACAAGGTGGAATTAAAGCACTTGTACGTCACCTTCAAGGTCCATTTCAACACGTTTTCAACGTTAAATTTAATTAAGTTAAATATTTATACATATACTCGAAATGATTCGAAATAATTCGCTTTTTATCAAATTATTTAATGGTTGTTTATTTTTAAAACGCCCAATCTTAACGTCTTCACGTTCTCTCATGTTTCGTCCTGGAATTACAACGTAATACAAGAGAATTGTTCAGTCAGATAGATATTTGTTGTGAAACGAAGTAGTTACATTTTCAAGCATTTTAAAGTACTTTAGCATAAATTCTAGCACTAATGCAACAATTGGTCAGTGTTGTGTTTGCATATCTATTTACAATAGTAATGATGTGTAACGCTATATAAGGTCATGTAATACCCCTCCCCTCCTGTAGGGGGTGAGAGAAAGATAGGGAGAGAAGGGACCGTGATGTGGTCAGAATGATGGAAGAATAAAAAGTTAGTAGACTGGAAACTTGATCTCGAATTTATTTGATACCCAAACATAACAAATTGGCGACGAGAATGAGCGCTTCGGTACCCAGCCCGCTGCCGTTTCTTTCTCACGTGGGTGAGCCGCCGATACCGTTCGTTACATGGCGGAAAATGTTTGATAACTACATGCAAGTTATAAACGCTACCGGAGATGCATGGCCGGATGCGAGACGACGTGCCGTTTTGCTTCATTGTTTGGGTTCTGAGGGACAACGGTTGTTCTACACTTTGCCAGAACAAGGTACGACTTTTGATGAAGCTATGGCTGCGCTTGAGAAACACTTTGTGCCGAAAGTTAACGTGGTTGCTTGCAGACACACGTTCAGACAACGTGTGCAACGGGCGGAGGGAAACCGTGTCTCAGTATGTTGCAGCGCTGCGAGCGTTAGCAGCACCATGTTCGTTTGGGCAAATGGAGAGTGAGATGATAAGAGACCAGTTAATCTCTAACGCTTATCTCAGTACGGTAAGAGACAAGTTATTACTGGAGGATGATCTCACACTGGACAAAGCTCAAACGATCGCGTGCCAGATAGAGTCAGCAACGAAAGATGCTACATTGCTCTCATCAGCGAAACCAGTCACTACTGCATTAGTACAGGCTGTGGGTGCTACACAGGCTTGTTCTAGAAGGAAGCAAGGACTATGTTCAGGGAAATCCCTACCACGGAAACAGCAAGACCACAGAAAAAATACAAAAACTGACCATCAGCCACGTAAATGCTTCAGATGTGGATCGGGTAGGCACCTGGCGAATGACAAAAACTGTCCAGCTGCTTCAGTAAAATGCAACAACTGCGGGAAAAAGGGACATTTCGCCAAGGTCTGTAAATCTGCTGTACACGAAGTGAGGGAGGTGGTCATTCCAGAGCTAGCTGTGCTCTATGTAGGTGATGTTAAACATGTGGCAGCAACATATAATAAGATCACATGCACTGCTAATATAGAAGCACCTTCAGGAAACTCCCATGCTCTAACATTAATTGTTGATACTGGAGCTTCTGTGTCAATTCTTCCAGAAAGCTTATACAAACAGTACTTTGCTAATTGCACACTCAAGGAACCTGAAGTGAAATTACTCACTTACGCTAGACAGGAGTTACCAGTGATTGGCTGTCTACCAGCTGTAGTTGACATCAAAGGTCAAAATCACAAAATTTCAACTTCATTCTACATTGTGAAAAGTGGATCACCATTATTAGGCTTAGATCTAATCAAAGCACTAAATGTCAACATTGTTGGGGGCAAAGTTGAGGATATTGAAGACCACATTGTGAATACGCCACCGGTGGCCAAGCGAAAATCTACAGTATATAATCTTGACTCTGCCCCATCTTCCACATTTGAATGTGTGAGAGGCTTCATCCACAAGGTACAAGTGGACAAATCAGTGCAACCTGTCCGCCAAAAGTTAAGGCGTTTACCACTGAGTGTACGCAAAGAGGTGTCGGTAGAGCTAAAACGATTACTTCAGGAGGGCATAATTGAACGCATAGATGCATCTGAATGGGTGAGTCCCCTTGTGGTCGCAAGGAAACGGAAAGGGGGTGGACTGTTACCCTCTTCCTCATATGGAGGATTTATTTGCTGAACTGGCAGGTGCTACATATTACAGCCAGATTGATCTGAGTTCAGCTTACCATCAGCTACCTCTACACCTCGAAAGCCGCAAGCTAACTGCTTTCATAACACATGATGGACTATTCCAATTTACACGTGTTCCTTTTGGCCTCGCATCAGCTCCATCTGCTTTTCAAAAAATGATGGAAACAATCCTGAAGGATCTTCCAGGTGTACAGAACTATCTAGATGATATTATAGTCTATGGCTCTTCAAAGGAAGTTCATGATGGGAATCTGCAAATGGTTCTACAACGTCTCAAAAATGCTGGCCTTCGGATTAATTCTGACAAAAGCTCGTTTAGTCAAACAAGCATTACGTTCCTAGGACACGTCATTTCTAAAGAGGGTCTACGCCCAAGTTCAGACCATCTAACTGCTATTGCTGATGCTCCGGTTCCCAAAGACATGGCAGCACTACGTTCCTTCCTGGGTTTAACATCCTGGTTCAGTAGATTTCTGTCTAATTATGCTACTCTAGTGGAACCACTGCGAGAGCTCCTCAGGGCAAACACACAAGCCGGGCTACAGTGGAATGAGGAAGCAGAGGAAAGCTTCAACAATCTGAAATCAATGCTTCTGAAAAGTCCTGCACTTTCCATCTACAACCCCAAATTACCAACTTTCGTTACCACAGATGCCTCAGATTATGGCTTAGGAGCTGTGCTAACGCAGCTGCATGACGATAGTAGTGAACGCATTGTTGCATTTGCTTCACGCACATTGTCGACTGCGGAGAGGAAGTACTCCACCACTGAAAAAGAGGCTCTAGCTTGTGTCTGGGCAGTGGAGCGATGGAGAACTTATGTGTGGGGACAGAGGTTCACCTTACGTACCGACCACCAAGCTCTTACAACTCTCCTCAATACCAAAGGTATGAATAGGGCTGGTATGAGGATTGCAAGATGGTCAGCAAGACTCATGTGTTTTCAGTACGATGTGCAGTACCGCCCTGGTAGCCTCAATGTCATGGCTGATGCTCTCTCACGTGTTCCTCTCAACCACTCCAGCGTAGAAGAGGAGTTGGAACACGATTTGTTCACAGAGATAGCAGAGATCTCACCACTCCTAGCGGCACTTCCCATGGCTGACTTCAAGGCGGAATGTGAAGATTGTCCTGAATTATCACAAGTACGGAAGGTCATTCACTCAAGATGGCCAAAAGTGAAAAAAGCTCTTCCAAGTGAGCTACAGCCATACTTCTTGGTGCGACATGAACTGGCTGTGGACACGCCATTGATCTTTCGAGGTACACGCCTGGTTGTACCTAAAGCCCTCAGAGACAGAATTGTGCACTTGGCGCACGAAGGTCATCAAGGGGTTGTTCGCACAAAGCAGCGCCTTAGAGAACTTTACTGGTGGCCGCGCATGGATGGACTAATACATGAGGTCATTTCGTCTTGCACAGTTTGTCAGTCATGTGACAAAACAGCCCATGCTGCTCCTGCACCAATGCAGCCTGTTGAATTTCCAGAAGGCCCGTTCCAGCATGTGGCTGTCAATATCGTGGGTCCGTTTGAACGTGGGGCTAATGACTGTAGATTTGCTATCACCCTGGTAGATTATTTCAGTAAATGGCCAGAAGTAGGTTTTTCGACAAATGCGAATACTGACACTGTCATTGCATTCCTGACTTCTATTTTTGCACGTGAAGGAAACCCTTGTGTCATTACTACAGACAATGGTTCACAGTTCGCGTCCTCTGTTTTTGCTGAGTTTTTGAGAGAACGGAACATCAAACACATTAGAGCAAGTGTTTACCATCCGCAGGCCAACGGTTCTGTGGAACGCTTTAACAGAGTTCTCAAGGACTGTATTCAAGCGGCGCAGATAACCCAACTACCATGGAAGCCTGCAGTGACTAACATGCTCCACAATTACCGAGCCACAGCTCATGCGACGACTGGTCAATCTCCTTTTCAACTTCTGAGAGGCAGGCCCATGCGAACGAAATTACACGTCCTACCACCAGCGGTAGATGAAGAGAGGTATGCTCGGGTCGCTGCCAGGGTGGCCTTACGACAGTCCAAGAGTAAGCATTACACTGACAAGAGAAGAGGTGCACGACCTCCGAACCTCAAAGTGGGCGACAAGGTGCGAGTACGGAAGCCTTTTCATGTGGGAAAAGGAGAGCGGCAATACACTGAGCCCTTGTCTGTGCAACAGCAGACTGGATTAAGCACTTTTATACTGAGTGATGGTAGACGGTGGAATGCTTCACGTCTTTCTCGCTGCCCCGAGAACGCGGTGAGGTCATCAGAAGATGCTATAACGGAAGAAACTGTTACAGAGACTCTGAAAAGAGACAACACTCAGAGAGTGAGACAACCACCAACTTGGACTAAAGACTATGTGCTGACATAGTACCATTAAGAAGATATGTAAAGGGTGTAGGCGGATCGCTGCCCTGAAAAAAAAAAAGAGTTTGTCATTACTAAAAGCTTTAGTGAATGTTTCTGAATATGCTTATTGATAGGTTCAGTTATAACCGTTCTTATAGTGTATTAACATTCTTCAGTGAGTGGGTTCTACAAGAGCTATTTGTTCACAGTTATTACTTTGATTGTACAAGCCAGGAAAAGTTATGCCTGAGGTTTTCATGTTCTATGCAGTAGGTCAATACGGGAACGAAGCTCATAATGACATGGTAAATCTTTTATGAGTAACAGGGGAGATGTTGTGTTTGCATATCTATTTACAATAGTAATGATGTGTAACGCTATATACGGTCATGTAATACCCCTCCCCTCCTGTAGGGGGTGAGAGAAAGATAGGGAGAGAAGGGACCGTGATGTGGTCAGAATGATGGAAGAATAAAAAGTTAGTAGACTGGAAACTTGATCTCGAATTTATTTGATACCCAAACATAACAGTCAGGTAAATGTTCATTCCCCTGTTTTTGAGGGGTGTTTCTTTATACTACCACATATCGTTTCGGACAACACTGCAAATAGAATGTGACGCCGTTCGCGCAGGTGTACGGAAGTCGCGCGCTACGGTCACGCTAGGCAGGAGGGGGGGTGTAAAAACCTTTCTACGTAATGTCCGCAAATCTGAAGGCGGAATGAACCGCAAGTCAATCAAATGACACCGCCGTCATCCATCCAGCGCTGATGAGCGCCAGTGAGAATCATATTTCGGCCACAAAACAGATAGCACGCGGCGTGTGTGTTTTATTATGATTGACGGATTTTTTCCCCCAAAAAAATCAAATGACGGAAATCCGTCGTAGTGACGGAGAACTTTAACCCATGCACTAAATGGCTTCTTACTCCTCAGCTGGACTCCAGTCCTCTCGGTCACCAAGCCAATAGTGATAAATCACAGGACACTCCTGCCCAAACCTTCCTTATTGTTGTTCTCTCACTCTCACTGTTTCTCTTTATCACTCTCATTCACTCTTAGCATCTCTCTCTCTCACTACAAGTATCTCCACATCTCTGTTCTTCACTTTTCTATCTGTCTTCCATCACTCTCTCCATCACTCCTACCATCTCTTTATATTACACTCTCGTGTGACTGTGTGTGTGTGAGACTGTGTGTGTGTGTGTGTGAGACTGTGTGTGTGAGAGTGTGTGTGTGTGTGAGAGTGTGTGTGTGTGTGAGAGTGTGTGTGTGTGAGAGTGTGTGTGTGTGTGAGAGTGTGTGTGTGTGTGTGTGTGTGTGTGTGTGTGTGTGTGTGTGTGTGTGTGAGAGTGTGTGTTGGTGAGAGTGTGTGTGTGTGAGAGTGTGTGTGTGTACTCACATTAGCATGTATACAATGCCACTCTGTATAGAATAATCATAAATAAGGAAGAAATCAGAATAAGGAAAATAACCAGGTGACCATGTTACTGTACTGTACTACATCCTTTGACTTGTTGTTTGACTTGTTCCTGTTTAGATCCGCTTTTAGTTAAGAGCTAGTTTAGTTAGTTCTCAATCTTATTTACTTTATTACATTATGTTGTCTATTATTTTCTACATCCAATTATCTTAATAGTTTTATCTTATTTACTTCTTATTATCTTATTTACTTTACCTTTTTTACTTTTTATGTTATTTTAATATTTTTATCTTTAATTTCTTTTAACATTTTCCTTTTGTCTTTTTGTCTTATCTCCTTTTAATGTTTATTTTATTTATTCTGTACAGCACTTTGAGTTGCATGTATGTATGAAAGGTGCTATACAAATAAAGATTATTATTATTATTATTATCACTAAACAGCACATGCACCCCACACACACACACTCTCACACACGCACACCCACACACACACACACACACAACGCACACACACCACACATGCCCGTGACAGTGTAAGCTGTGTAAGTAGAGTGTGTTTTTGGTGTGTGTGTGTGCAGGGAGCATGTTTACTGGGCGTGTGCATGAATGAACGTGCAGTGTGTGTGTGTGTGTGTGTGTGTGTGTTGTGTGTGTGGTGGGCAGTGGGGGGAGGTCGGAGGTCCAATATCTCTAAATAGCCAAAGGGAAAAATCGTGGATTTTCCACTGTTCAATAACACACACAACACACACACACACACACACACACACACACACACACACACAACACACACACACACACACACACACACACACACACACTCCATTTTCCAGGTAATCACTGCATTGGTTTCTAAACCACAATACTGTCAGGGAACAACAGAGGCATATGAGGATGATGGAGACACAGGAAGGAGATACACACACACACACACACACACACGCACACGCACACGCACACGCACACACACCACACACCACACACACACACACGCACACCACACAACCCAGATGCAGAGATCTTGGTCCACATTATGCCAATCATACTGGATTATTGTAATGGGCCTTCTAACTGGTTGTTTTATATTGTTCTGAACGCAGCAGAACACACTGGTCCGGTTCTGAATCCACCTTAAAGGTCTACTGGACTTTTAAAGTCCTAAACGGTGCGGGGCCTGTGTACAGTCAGGATAGGGGACAGGTGATGTGGGGGGAGCCACCTCGGGACAGGTGATGTGGGGGGAGCCACTCACCCCGAGGACCGCGGTCACCTTAGTTACGCTGCTTAGTAACAATGCACGAAAACTCACATGCATACACACTGAGCTACGCGTCTACATGTGAACGTAGACGCTACATCACGCCTCCACAGAGCTACGCGTCTACATGTGAACGTAGACGCTACATCACGCCTCCACAGAGCTACGCGTCTACATGTGAACGTAGACGCTACATCACGCCTCCACAGAGCTACGCGTCTACATTGTGAACGTAGACGCTACATCACGCCTCCACAGAGCTACGCGTCTACATGTGAACGTAGACGCTACATCACGCCTCCACAGAGCTACGCGTCTACATGTGAACGTAGACGCTACATCACGTCTCCACAGAGCTACGCGTCTACATGTGAACGTAGACGCTACATTCACGCCTCCACAGAGCTACGCGTCTACATGTGAACGTAGACGCTACATCACGCCTCCACAGAGCTACGCGTCTACATGTGAACGTAGACGCTACATCACGCCTCCACAGAGCTACGCGTCTACATGTGAACGTAGACGCTACATCACGCCTCCACAGAGCTACGCGTCTACATGTGAACGTAGACGCTACAACACGCCTCCACAGAGCTACGCGTCTACATGTGAACGTAGACGCTACATCACGCCTCCACAGAGCTTTGCGTCTACATGTGAACGTAGACGCTACAACACGCCTCCACAGAGCTACGCGTCTACATGTGAACGTAGACGCTACATCACGCCTCCACAGAGCTACGCGTCTACATGTGAACGTAGACGCTACATCACGCCTCCACAGAGCTACGCGTCTACATGTGAACGTAGACGCTACATCACGCCTCCACAGAGCTATGTGTCTACATGTGAACGTAGACGCTACAACACGCCTCCACAGAGCTACGCGTCTACATGTGAATGTAGACCAGGGTATCTGCACATTTTTAAATCTCAAATTCAATGACTTTTAAGACCTTTTTAATACCTCTCACAAGAAAAAAATTATACTATTACCGGGGATGCAGGTGTGTTCCACATCGTTGTTGTTGGGGGGGGGGGGGTGGCGGAGAGCGAGAATTGTTGACGGGGGGGGGGGGGGGGGGGGGGGTGTTGGCGAACGAAAATTGTTGACGTTGTTGAGGCTGTATACTCCAACGCTAGAAATCTAGCACTAGGACCCTGGAGCGGTTATTTTCTGCATTAGCGCTAGATTCGGCAAAGTTCACATCGCGCCAGAACAACTGAACAACACACACTTATAATAATTTAATGCCTCCCCTCATAAAATTCCAGACATTTAAAGACATTTTTAGGCCTTGAATATGGAAAACTAAATTTAAGACATTTTAAGACTTTTTAAGGACCCGCGGGTACCCTGATGTAGACGCTACTTTGACAGATGACTAAGGATTCATGATCAGAATTTACACTGGAGAAAACCCCAGAAATGTTTGAAGTGAATCTGAATTGGGGTGAATCTGAATGGTTCATTTACATTTCACTTCCCTTCCTGAATGAGCTTTCATGAAGCGTAGGTGTTCACCATGAACGTGAAAATACGACTGTTGTTGGTTATCTACAGCAAAGACATGAATGTACATTTGTGATGGTCATGCTTTATATTTTATAAACAAACACCTGACAAAGGTGGAAGGAAGGGGAGGGGCTACAAAACATGACATCGCCAAAGCCCTTAGAGAGAGAGAGAGAGAGAGAGGAGAGTGAGAGAGAGAGAGAGAGAGGAGAGAGAGTGAGAGAGAGAGAGAGAGAGAGAGAAAGAGAGGAGAGAGAGAGAGTGAGAGGAGAGAGAGTGAGAGGAGAGAGAGGGAGAGGAGAGAGAGTGAGAGAGAGAAAGAGAGGAGAGAGAGAGAGTGAGAGGAGAGAGAGAGAGTGAGAGAGAGAGAAAGAGAGAGAGAGGAGAGAGAGAGAGTGAGAGAAAGCGAGAGAGAGAGGAGAGAGAGAGAGAGAGAGAGAGAGTGAGAGAGCGAGAGAGAGAGTGAGAGAGCGAGAGAGAGTTTGGGAAGGCAGCTATGGAGGTGAGATAATGGAACCTCAGCATCATCAGCTGATAAGATTCTGCAGCGAGTTTAAAATCTGAAGGACACAGAGCGCTGCAGGGTGGATCTGCTCTACAGATCAACGTGTGTGTGTGTGTGTGTGTGTGTGTGTGTGTGTGTGTGTGTGTGTGTGTGTGTGTGTGTGTGTGTGTGTGTGTGTGTGTGTGTGTGTGTGTGTGTGTGTGTGTGCGGAATGTGTGTGTTCATATGTTCCTGTTAGACATATGTACGTATGTTGCTTGTTAAAATTAACTGTTAAGTGAAAAATAACTAAAACAAAAAAATTATTTTGTGTGCATGCATGTGTGTGTGTGTGTGTTAGAGAGACAGGTGCTGGGAACCTTATCGACCGTCAACACAGAGCCAGACATCATCAGGGCATTAGTGCCATCTCACCACAGACCCCTTCACCCAACACCTACCCACACACACACACACACACACACACACACACACACACAGACAGACACAGACCCCCTCACCCAACACCTACCCACACACACACACACACAGACCCCTTCACCCAACACCTACCCACACACACACACACACACACACACACACACACACACACACACACACACACACACACACACACACACACAGTATTCCACTCCAGCCCTCAGGTCATGTTACAAACACACTGTCTCTGTGCGGCAGGACTGGGAGGAGGTGAAGAGTGAGACAGCACTCTGCTCCAGTAGGTCTGACGCGCCCCACATCGATCTGTCCACCGGGGGCACCAGAGGGCAGGCGTCCCATGATGCCCCCGGCCCGTCAGCCGTGCAGCGTACCCTTGGCCAGATACCCACTCCACCGCACCGACCTGCCCGACCCCCACAGAACCCGTATCGACCCGCCCAGCGCCCCGAGACCCGGGGCAACCACTCACTCTTCACTCATACAGAGCCCCCCTGTACTGAGGAAGAGGGGAAGGGGGGAGAGAGAGAGAGAAAAAGAGATGGAGACGGAGGAAGAGAGAGACAGAGAGAGAGTTGGGTGGGGGTGGGTGGGATGTG
>NW_027506923.1:820826-825826 GCF_052324685.1 Brachyhypopomus gauderio | reverse complement strand
ACTACTGTTTTTTAATACAAGCTATCGGCTAAAGCTAAAAAGTCAGTTAGAATTTGAAAAAAGCTCCTCCAGCCTCTCCAGCATTCCATCAGCCCAGAGTACAGCATGAGTCACTCAGCACCCACTGTTCACTCTACTAAGAAGAGTGAGGACCCCCCCCACAATTCAGGTCACTCCTGTCCAATTATTTACCCTCCTGAGGTCAAGAGTGAGACGGCCAGGAAGCAGTTTAAGCACAAACTGCTGAGAGAGAAGCCAGAGAGTCTGTTCTCAGACCAGTATAAGACAGGAGAGACCAGTAACCTCATCTTTTACACAGACAGCCCAGGATCATGGCACAAAGCTCTAACATCCTACTACACGTTTGTGAAGAAAGAAGGAATCTGTAACGGGTGGAAACTAAATATAAAAGACCCCTCTGACACTGAGACCACCATGACCACCATCAACATTTACAAGAATGGAACACTTCTGGTTCAGGGAAACCTGGCAGAGTTTGAAAAGTCATTCAGTCTTGTCAGAGAAGCAGCAGCGGAGGAACGAACCAGAGAAAACACTCTTCATGAAGAAGAGTCGGACTGTTCTCCACACACCACCACAGCAGAGTCCTCAGCTCCGGAGCAGGAGGACAGAGAACAGGACCAGTTCACCTCCTTACACTCCTCCATCACCCTGATAAAGGAACACTTCACCAGACTGGAAGGAGAGGTGGTCCAGCTCCGGGAAATAATCCTAAAACAGCAGACAGACACTGAGACGGCTCAGGAGAGAGAGACCTACAAAAAAGAAATATCTGCACTGAGTGAGCAGGTGAGGAACCTCCAGAGAGAGAGTGAGAACGACAGGAGCAGCTTCAGGAAGGAGATGGCTGCACTGAGGGAGGAGTTGAGACAGAGAGACAGCACAGTCCAGAATCTAAGAGAACAGCTTCTCTCACTCAGTCCTCCAACAACAGAGATCTCCTCCCAGACCAGCCCTGACAACCACCTTCAGCCTCCACCTTCAACTTCCAGCAGCTCCCAACAGCCTCCACCTTCAACTTCCAGCAGCACACGACAACCTCCACCTTCAACTCCCAGCAACACCCAACAGCCTACACCTTCAACTCCCAGCAGCACACGACAACCTCCACCTTCAACTCCCGGCAGCTCCCAACAGCCTCCACCTTCAACTTCCAGCAGCACACGACAACCTCCACCTTCAACTTCCGGCAGCTCCCAACAGCCTCCACCTTCAACTTCCAGCAGCACACGACAACCTCCACCTTCAACTCCCAGCAACACCCAACAGCCTCCACCTAGTCAACCACCACAACCAGAACCGGTCACTAACAAGGAGGAAAGACATGAAGCAGATCAGATGGACATTGTAATTCTAATAGACTCAAACGGCAAATTCATCAACGAGAAAAAACTGTTCCCAAAACACAGAGTGGCTAAGCTCTGGTGCCCATCTACACAGAGAGCACTGGAGCTCCTCACAGAGAGAAACCTGGGGTCTCCAAGCCACATCATCATCCACACGGGTACAAACGACCTCAGGACCCAACAAGAAAGAGTGTCCATGTCCCTGAGAGCAGTGATGGAGAAGGCCAGCAACACCTTCCCCAACTCAAAAATTATAATATCCACCTTACTGCCCCGCAACGACCTCCACCCCCACACCATCCAAAAAATCAATGCCAGTATCTCCAGAGACTGCGCCCTCCACCCAAACATCCACCTCGCTCATCACCCTGCTCTGGACACTGATTGCCTCTATGATCACGTCCACCTTCTCAAAAAGACAGTTCCTGTCTTCGCCAAGAAGTTAAAGGACGTCACTCTTTCCCGCAGCCCCTCCTCCCAGCAGAACATCAGAGGAACCCAGAGAGCACCTCCACAACCCGCCCCACACAGAGCACCAACACCTCGCCGTCACCCATCACAATACACCAGGGAGAGGAGCCACTATGACATCCACAGCCCAACAACAGGTCACATCACAGGTCCCCAGACTACAACAGTGCCACAGGGTCCAGTCCCACCTCCCCCTGACCTGCAGACCAGACCAGGTACACTGACCTACGCTCAGGCCCTCAGTAGGACAACTAACCCCAACGCCTCAGAGCTCAGAGACATTGGGCAGATACTCAGCAACATCTGCACACGGCTGATGGGTCATGGTCTGTGGTAAGACACTGTAAAGGTGAATTTCAATTAATGTTTAACTGCCTGTATTTATGTATAGAAATATGATAATTAATTTATCCTTCATAGTTCTTTTATTTGTTTGTTTATTTTTCTCATTTCGGAATAGAAATAACACAATCTAGTTCAGAAAAAATGTCATCTTATCGTATCTCTGTTTGGAATATTCAAGGTTTGAAATCATCTTTGTTTGGTTTAAAAAGTAGAAATCCTGACTTTGTAAATAAGATCAAAGATATTGATATATTAATTGTACAGGAGACATGGTATAGAGGAGATGGACCCACTGGTTGTCCCTCAGGGTACAGAGAGATAGTCGTTCCCTCCACCAAGTCAAGAGGAGTGGCTCAGGGTAGAGACTCAGGAGGGATGCTAATATGGTTTAAATCTGAACTCATCCACTCCATTCAAACACTGACAAAAGGAACCAATTATTTATGGCTAAAGATTAATAAACAGATCACTTCAACCCCTCAAAATGTGTTCCTATGTGCAATTTACATCCCCCCGTTAGAATCGCCCTATTTCAATAATGAAACGTTTCCTGTTCTCGAAAAAGAAATTAGTTACTTTCAAAAACAAGGTCATGTGGTGATCTGTGGAGATCTGAATGCCAGAACAGGAAAACAGTTAGATTTTATAAATCCACAAGGTGATCACTTCCTCACAGGAAACAACATCCACTCTCCCACACACTCCCCTCGAAAGAACTGTGACACCTCTGTAAACGCACATGGGAAAAGCTTACTGCAGCTCTGTCGAAGCCTGGGTCTGTACATCGTGAATGGACGACTGAGAGGGGACTCGTTTGGTAATTTCACCTGCAGCTCAGCTCTGGGGAGCAATGCGGTGGATTATTTTATGACAGATCTGGATCCAGTGTTTCTAAGAGCCTTCACAGTCCAGCCATTAACACCCTTATCTGACCACAGCCAAATTACACTGTATTTAAACCGTTCACTCACCCACAATAAACACCACACACCCACCAACATGTACAAACTCACACCACCCCTCAAGTGGACTCAGGACAGCACTGACAAATACACACAGGTAATCAACAGTCCAGACATCCAATCTCTCCTAGATACCTTCATATCAGACACCTCATACCCCCCAAACCAAGAAGGAATTAATGAAGCTGTAAAAGATCTGACCTCCATCTTTAGTCATGCAGTCCACAAATCAAATATCACAATCAAGAAACACAAACCCAGTACAACTCAGTTAAACACATGGTTTGATCAGGACTGCAAAAATAAGAGAAAAGAACTCAGACATTTATCCAATCAAAAACACAGAGAACCACTAAATGAACATTTACGTACAAAATATTGTGAGACACTAAAAGAATACAAACACACACTCAAAGCAAAGAAGTACAAACACATCCAAAATCAAATCAACAATTTAGAAGAATCATTAAACTCTAATTCATTCTGGGAAAACTGGAAATCACTAAACAATACACACCATCATGATTTAACCATTACAAACGGAGACATCTGGAAAAATCACTTTGAAACTCTTTACAGAATCCCAGAAATAAATGAAGATCAACAAATAATTGAAGAGAAATTGAAAATTTTTGAAACAGTAATTAAGGATAATCAAAACCCCCTGGATTCTCCAATCATAATAGAAGATTTAGAGGAAAAGCTCAAAGCTCTACCACCTAGAAAAGCCTCTGGAACAGACGGCATCTTAAATGAAATGTTAAAACATACCAATCACAAATTCAAATTGGCAATTTTAAAAATTTTCAATCTAGTTTTAAATGTAGGTCATTTCCCATCAATCTGGAATGAAGGACTCATAACCCCAATCTACAAATCAGGTGATAAATTTGAACCAAACAATTATAGAGGAATTTGTGTCAGCAGTAATCTTGGAAAGGTCTTCTGCAGCATCCTAAACAAAAGATTAACAGATTTTATAACAGATCACAACATAATCAATAAATGTCAGATTGGATTCCTACCAAACTATAGAACGTCAGATCATATTTTTACTCTCCACACCCTTATTAATAATTACATCACCCAAAATAAAGAGAAAATATTTGCATGTTTTATTGATTTTCAAAAAGCATTTGACTCAATTTGGCACAATGGATTATTATATAAACTTATTGATATTGGAGTGGGAGGGAAATTATATGATGTCATCAAATCAATGTATTCAAATAGTAAATGTGCAGTAAAAATGGGATCACTGCGAACTGAATTTTTCACACAATCGCGTGGTGTACGCCAAGGCTGTACTCTGAGTCCCACCATGTTTAACATCTATATTAATGAACTCGCAGAAAAATTAGATAAATGTACTGATATTCCCGGCCTCTCTCTCGGGGACACAAACATAAAATGTCTCCTCTACGCAGACGACCTAGTCCTGCTATCTCCCACAAAAGAGGGTCTTCAACAAAGTTTAGACCTTCTACAGAAATTTTGTCAATCATGGGCTTTAAAAATAAACTACCAGAAAACAAAAATATTAATATTCCAGAACAAATCTAAAAGTAACAACCATATTTTTACAATTAATAACAGAAATATTGAGCAAACTAATAAATACACTTATTTGGGCATAACAATCACCTCCACAGGGAGTTTTGGCCTGGCTGTGAAGGAGCTTAAAGAAAAAGCGAGACGAGCACTCTTTGCCATCAACAAATCAATCAAAATTGAAATTCCAATCAAAATTAAACTTAAAATATTTAAATCAGTAATAGAGCCCATTGCCCTCTACAGCAGTGAAGTATGGGGACCACTAACAAAGCATGATTACCCGAGCTGGGACAAACACCCC
>NW_027506923.1:790826-815826 GCF_052324685.1 Brachyhypopomus gauderio | reverse complement strand
CACCACAGCTCATTACCACTGCTCATTACCACAGCTTATTACCACTCATCACCACAGCTTATTACCACTCATTACCACAGCTCATTACCACTGCTCATTACCACTCATCACCACAGCTCATTACCACAGCTCATTACCACAGCTCATTACCACTCATTACCACAGCTTATTACCACTGCTCATTACCACAGCTCATTACCACTTATTACCACAGCTCATTACCACTTATTACCACAGTTCATTACCACTTATTACCACAGCTCATTACCACTTATTACCATAGCTCATTACCACTGCTCATTACCACTGCTCATCACCACAGCTCATTACCACTTATTACCACTTATTACCACTCATTACCACAGTTTATTACCACAGCTTATTACCACAGCTTATTACCACAGCTTATTACCACAGCTCATTACCACAGCTCATTACCACTCATCACCACAGCTCATTACCACAGCTCATTACCACAGCTCATTACCACAGCTCATTACCACTCATCACCACAGCTTATTACCACAGCTCATTACCACTTATTACCACAGCTCATTACCACTTATTACCACTCCACCACAGCTCATTACCATTCATTACCACAGCTCATTACCACTTATTACCACTCCACCACAGCTCATTACCATTCATTACCACAGCTCATTACCACTTATTACCACAGCTCATTACCACTTATTACCACAGCTCATTACCACTTATTACCACAGCTCATTACCACTCATCACCACAGCTCATTACCACTCATCACCACAGCTCATTACCACTCATCACCACAGCTCATTACCACTCATTACCACAGCTCATTACCACTCATCACCACAGCTCATCACCACAGCTCATTACCACTCATCACCACAGCTCATTACCACAGCTTATTACCACTCATTACCACAGCTCATTACCACTCATTACCACAGCTCATTACCACTCATTACCACAGCTCATTACCACTCATAACCACAGCTCATTACCACAGCTCATTACCACAGCTTAGAGGATCTCAACCGGAGTCTTTCATACACAATTCATAAGAGCTCACTCAAACACTCTCGGGCCACGTACGGACAGAAGAGGCAATAACCTGAGGCTGAGAGCATTTTGGTCGGCGTGGTAACACGAAGCATCACTGGGGATGTGTCCCAAACACACCAGAGCACAAGCAATAATGGAGCAGCGATGCTCACGCAATTCCACCAGCACATATGTGTGTGTGTGTGTGTGTGTGTGTGTGTGTGTGTGTGTGTGCACGCGTGTGGAGAAAGATAAAGAAAAAACTACAAAATAGACACCAATTAAAATGTGGAACAAAATTTGACCCTGATTGCCAGTGTATGATAGTGAGGTATGGCGTTCTCTCAGTAACCACGACTACACTCGGTGGGAGAAGTATCCCACAGTCTCTCTACATGCCGAATTCTGCAAATATACATAAATTAATTAATAAACAAACAAAAAAAACATCAGCGAATACATTCAGGTTGGACTTAGGCCAAGCATTTCAAACCCAAGAGATCACCCCTAGACCCAGTCCCCTCTGACAGCTGGTACCGAGACTAACCTACTGACCCCTAGACCCAGTCCCCTCTGTCAGCTGGTACCGAGACTAACCTACTGACCCCTAGACCCAGTCCCCTCTGACAGCTGGTACCGAGACTAACCTACTGACCCCTAGACCCAGTCCCCTCTGTCAGCTGGTACCGAGACTAACCTACTGACCCCTAGACCCAGTCCCCTCTGACAGCTGGTACCGAGACTAACCTACTGACCCCTAGACCCAGTCCCCTCTGAGAGCTGGTACTGAGACTAACCTACTGACCCCTAGACCCAGTCCCCTCTGTCAGCTGGTCCTGAGACTAACCTACTGACCCCTAGACCCAGTCCCCTTTGACAGCTGGTACCGAGACTAACCTACTGACCCCTAGACCCAGTCCCCTCTGACAGCTGGTACTGAGACTAACCTACTGACCCCTAGACCCAGTCCCCTCTGTCAGCTGGTCCTGAGACTAACCTACTGACCCCTAGACCCAGTCCCCTCTGTCAGCTGGTACCGAGACTAACCTACTGACCCCTAGACCCAGTCCCCTCTGTCAGCTGGTCCTGAGACTAACCTACTGACCCCTAGACCCAGTCCCCTCTGTCAGCTGGTACAGAGACTAACCTGAGACAACCAAAGCAAATAGGCCTATGTTAACTCCAAAACTGAGGTCACTTATGTCACTGTTGATGTTTTTGTTTTGGTGTTTTTGATTGTATTTGTGTGTGTTCTTGCAGTTATCATTGAGCGCAGGGGGTTGTGTGTAAAGCTACAGTACTGTATTGGCTGTGAAGTGTGTAAAGCTACAGTACTATATTGGCTGTGTTAAGTGTGTAAAGCTACAGTACTGTATTGGCTGTGAAGTGTGTAAAGCTACAGTACTATATTGGCTGTGTTAAGTGTATAAAGCTACAGTACTGTATTGGCTGTGTTAAGTGTGTAAAGCTACAGTACTGTATTGGCTGTGTTAAGTGTGTAAAGCTACAGTACTGTATTGGCTGTGAAGTGTGTAAAGCTACAGTACTGTATTGGCTGTGAAGTGTGTAAAGCTACAGTACTATATTGGCTGTGTTAAGTGTATAAAGCTACAGTACTGTATTGGCTGTGTTAAGTGTGTAAAGCTACAGTACTGTATTGGCTGTGTTAAGTGTGTAAAGCTACAGTACTGTATTGGCTGTTAAGTGTGTAAAGCTACAGTACTGTATTGGCTGTGTTAAGTGTGTAAAGCTACAGTACTGTATTGGCTGTGTTAAGTGTGTACTGCTACAGTACTGTATTGGCTGTGTTAAGTGTGTAAAGCTACAGTACTGTATTGGCTGTGTTAAGTGTGTAAAGCTACAGTACTGTATTGGCTGTGTTAAGTGTGTAAAGCTACAGTACTGTATTGGCTGTGTTAAGTGTGTAAAGCTACAGTACTGTATTGGCTGTGTTAAGTGTGTAAAGCTACAGTACTGTATTGGCTGTGAAGTGTGTAAAGCTACAGTACTATATTGGCTGTGAAGTGTGTAAAGCTACAGTACTATATTGGCTGTGTTAAGTGTGTAAAGCTACAGTACCGTATTGGCTGTATTAAGTGTGTAAAGCTACAGTACTGTATTGGCTGTGTTAAGTGTGTAAAGCTACAGTACTGTATTGGCTGTGTTAGGGTTACATAATCACCACACCCCCATAATCATCACCACCATCTGCTCACTCTGATCACTCTCAAATATCTAATTTTTTATTGAACGTTTTAGTACTGTCTCCTCTGAAATATGTTTTTTAAATATAAAAACCTCACTAGTAAATAACAATACTCTGGGTTACTGTGGACTGCTTATTAGCTATAAAGATAATTGAATATTAAATCAATTCCTCCAGTCAGCAGTCTATTTAGATGTGTCAGTCTTGCACAGATTCATCACAAATGTAATCTAAAATTTTTAAGTAACACGAGAATGTTTAAACAATTATAAATAATGGAAAAAAACAAGGTACAAAATGGAATGGAAGGTACAAATATATCCAGAAATAAGCCTAGAAAGATTGAGAAGTGATATTAATCTAGGCAATTAAAAATATGTAAATCAATAATTTCCATAATTTACTTTAAAGAAATGTGTCTTATTTTTCTTTAAAAGATGGCAGTAAGCTTCAAGGGAGATAGTTAGAGAAGACCTCTGCAGGAGGACATTCACCTAAACCACGTGAACATGTCCATCCCCTTCAGCCTATTTATTTAATCTTCTGAGATAAGGTGTTTGATGCCCAAGGAGCATGCGCGCGCACGCACACACACACACACACACACACACACACACACACACACACACACACACAGACAGACACACACAACCCACTACCGCCATGAACACACACTACCCGATATACACACACACACGCACACCTGCATTGACTGAAATTAGAAATCAATAGCTCCAGCAGTCTGTCAGGTACAGATAGGTTGTTCCTAGTGGATACGCCATTTCCACAGCCTGACAAAGCCAGGAAATTAATCCAACTCTACGTACACAGGGCAGGTGTTTTCTTTGAACAAACTCTGTGAGGTACACAATACTTGTAGTCATTTAGGGGAAGGAATGAATAAATATTTCTTCTTTAAAAAAAAAATCAAAACAAAAACAAACAAACACTAAACCAGTAATTGATTTGGTAATTCATAAAAAAATCAAACACCTCATTGATGATACCTGTAATAACTATTGGCAACTGTTTACACACAATACGTTACACATTCATGTCTCCACAGTTATTTGTACACCATATGTCCACATACAAAAGAAATTACACTTATCCAAGAAAGCGTGTATGTGTGTGACTGTGTGTGTGCGTGTCTGATCCAGGCGCGTGCGTGTGTGTGTGCACATGTCTACACTGAGGGACTGCTTCAGCGTGAGAAAGAGTTCCCACATCTCGTTACCAGAGGAGGATTCTTGTGAAATCTTCTCAGGTGCTGCACTTCCACACCCGTCTCCTTCCCTCACACTCCACCTGCCCAGTGAGTCAATAACCTCTCCTGAACGGCACGGGCTGGCGGCCAGACCTCGCCAGATCTGGCACGTCTACCAACCTCCTCCTCTTCCTCATAAACGGGGCGGGAGCTCGAGGAGAACAGTACAGGATTGTGGGGGATTTTTGGTTGGTTTGTTTTGAACTCTCCTGAGCTCGTGGCTCTACTCTCATTGATCAGAAACAATAAATATTTCACATTTATTCAGGATTTATACACATATTCGGGGGCCAAGAACAGGCATATTTGTTTATCAGAAGCTCTAAACACAACTTGAATCCCCTCACAACACAGACATGGACTGTTGCTAATGATTTATTTTCAAAGGAAAGAGGCAGAAATCATAAAAATTTAGCATAATGTAGAATGCAAGGATGGTTTCAAAGTCCACCGGTGCCTGAAATCTATAGTTATTATTTATTTACTATTTATTAAAGGCTTTGCTTTAGTTTGCCCACTGGGCTGTACTTACAGGTTGTAGAAAGGGCGCAGATATCTGTGAACACTGCTAATGTTTGGTTAGTAGACCGATTTGTACTGTTCATGAATAAAGGCAGTTTGGAAATTGTGTGTGTGTGTGTGTGTGTGTGTGTGTGTGATTTAAATCCTCTGACGCTACTTATAACTCAGTGTCCCTCTCTCTGATTGGACAAAACCACACATCATTACTAGTGACTGACAGGTCCGTTGTCCATTCAACTTGGGCAGAGCATTCATTTGTGCTACGGCATGTTTGCAGGGACACCGAACTGTTCCGTTTACGCAGAATAAATCCCAGCTTCACATCAGTAGTGTGAAATATATGTAAATAATCGTATATGTAAATAATCATCATATTTTTTTACTTCATCACATTCCTATGACATAGGCCACGCTCCTCCTTAAAGCCTGTGTGCAGTTCAATGATCCTAGATAACAGAAGACTGGACATGTGAGCAGACACGTGCCTCTACAGTCTATAGGTCACACGTGGACAACAGAAGCACGTAATTTTCATTAAAATGTCAAACCTCATTTTCAGTAAATAAATAAACCATGGTAGAGAGTCATTTTAAGAGTGGACATGTATTCAGGTTCACGTGTGTCTGAGTGTTGATATGTTTGAGTGTCACATACATATATTGAGATGGCACTGGTCTTAGACAACAACAAAACAGACAGGTATACACCCCACTGACTGACCAACCAGAGGTCTTCCCCACAGCACGTACTGGGGAGGGAGGGAGAGAGAGAGACAGAGAGAGACAAAGAGAGAGCGAGAGAGAGGGAAAGAGAGAGAGAGAAAGAGGAAGAGAGAGAGGGTGAGAGAGAGAGAGGGTGGGGGGAGAGAGAGAGGGAGAGAAAGTAAAAGAAAGAGAGAGAGAGAGATGATAACATTTACCACAGTGCCACCTACACTCGAGTGTGGGGACAGGAGCTGAGCTAATGAGAGCGCTTCAGTAAACATGACACAGCACAATGAGTAATTACAGTGGGGGGGTAGAGAGAGAGAACAGTCTGGAGCATACAACACACAAGCAAGCACACACTGTGTCTGCAAGCACAGCCGCTAAAATAAGAGCAAATGATCTTTCACACACGCACACACCCGCATGCTCATACACTCAGAACCACAATAAGAAAGACACAAAGCACAAACAGATAAATGTAGTTGCATGATTTTTATAGAGAGAATCTACTTAATGAAAAAGGATTTTCAAGAACATCTGAACACACTGGAGTCCCAGTCTCCCTGGGAGACACAGTGAAAATACCAGGTCCACTGTCTCACAGCTCCCCAGTGTCTCCTCCTCTGCCAATACCTGATCAATGGCTTTGATTGGAAGAGCGATTGCCATAAAGCTCTGTTGTACTGCATATAGCAAACGCAAACATAACACACGCAGAGCACCAACCCTAACCCTAACACCACTGAATGACATATCTGATCCCTAACCCTAACCCCTAAACCTAACACTAACCCTTAACCCTAACCCCTAACACTAACCCTAAACTCCAACCCCAACCCTAGAGTCTCAAAACAGGCAGCTCATTCTCCACCTTCTCCTCCTCCCGCTGCAGAAGACACACCTGTGATGGACGTTCACACCACCACATCCACCAAACCTCAACATCTGCTCCTATAAGTGTGTAGAACACTACTCAATTATGTTACACTGACACACACACATACACACACACATCCACACCCACCCACACACACACATATACACACACACACACACACACACACACACATCCACACCCACCCACCCACACCCACACATACACACACACATCCACACCCACCCACACCCACACACACATATACACACACACACACATACACACACACACATCCACACCCACCCACACCCACACCCACACATACACACACACACACATCCACAAACACACACACATCCACACACACCCACCCACACACACACACACACACACACACACACACACATTCACACACACACATCCACACCCACCCACCCACACACACATATATACACACACACACATCCACACACACCCACCCACACACATACACACACACACACACACACACACACACACACACACACACACACACCCACCCACCCACCCACCCACCCACACGGACAGACTGACTAATTTTAGACGTATAATGTGTGCTAGAGATATATTCACCTAATACAAAAGATTCTTAGATCAATATCTGAGTCCAGAACAATGACACTAAAGTGCTAGAGAAGCTCAGACAGACAGGTCTGCAGTAAAGAGCATCCACACACACACACACGCACGTGCACACACACATATACACACACTTACACACACAGCGCAAGCACACACACACACACACACACACACACAGCGCACACACACAGCGCACACACACACACAGCGCACACAAGCAGAGCACACACAAGCAGAGCACACACAAGCAGAGCACACACACATGCACACACACATGCACACACACACACACGCACACACAGACACGCACACACCCACACATATACACACACACAGCGCAAACACACACACACACACACAAGCAGAGCACACACACGCACACACAGACACACACACATGCACAGCGCACGCACACACACATGGTGACCACATCTCCCCTGGTTGCTAAGTGAATTTTGCCCTCGTAAATAACCCAGAGAGAGTTGACCATTTTAGAGTGGGGGTCAAGCAATGAAAGATGTCACTGCACTTGAACCAAGACAGAGGACTCAATAGACTAGACTACTAACTACACTACTACACTATGACTTAGATTACACTACTACACTACTAACTGCAATACTACACTACTATCTGCACTACTACACTACCAGACTATGACCTAGGCTACTAACTACACTACACCACTAACTACACTACTACACTATGACCTAGATTACACTACTACACTACTAAGTGTAATACTACACTACTAGACTACAACCTAGACTACTAACTACACTACACTATGACCTAGATTACACTACTACACTACTAACTGCAATACTACACTACTAGACTACAACCTAGACTACTAACTACACTACACTACTACACTATGACCTAGATTACACTACTACACTACTAACTGCACTACTACACTACCAGACTATGACCTAGGCTACTAACTACACCACACCACTAGACTACTAACTACATTACCAGACTAAACATTTAGAGTTAATAACTAGCCTCGGACAAGCAGAGGTGGGTGGATGGATGGATGGATGGATGAAATAAATAGTTGCTATTTTAGTAAGATGTAAGTTGGATGCATTGTAGCTGATGTAGCCACCTAGTGTTTGGCCTTTGTAAGCAAGCTCATTATCAGTGTAGTTAGGTGATGGCAACACAATTGAACAAAACTTTTCCGTGTTTGTAAATGTCAGAATACCAGGTGCAACCATTTTAGGCTGCATGATGGCATAACAACACTTCATGACTTCCTGTTAGCAAGAAACAGGGTAGTATGTCAATATGTTGTGTACTAACCTGCCAAACCCATACTATTAACATCAGTATATACCTTAGAGTATAGTATATGCAACACACTAGGAGAGAGTGAGAGAGAGAGAGAAAGGGACAAAGAGAGAGGGATAAAAAAACCAAGAGAGTGAAGGGAGAGAAAGTAAAAGGAAAACACACAAGGTCAAGAGGTAACGAGGCAAGAAAGGCACTAGAAGCCCCGCCCCCGCCTGTCTCACTCTCACTGCCTCGTCCAATCTTCCTGTCTGTCTCTCTATACCTGCGTGCTGCTGATATTTTAAGCGTGCTAAGTGTAGGTCCCTCCCCTCCACGTCACCAGACCCAGCCTGAAAAATGAACGCCATTTTGCGCTAACCTTATTAGCACGCGCCCCCTCGAAAAAAGGCAGACGTATTTGTATTCATAATAAATTTGCTCGGATAGGGTTTCATCTTAACGACGTCAGCGCAGGCTGGGGTGATCCCTCACGCTGCCTCTCTTCCTCACGCTAACCTCGTTTGTGGGGCTGCCCGGCGAAGGTTAACCTCCAAACATATGGGTCTACCTTCCCCTTCCTAAAGGTCCTGCCATACAGCAACGCAGACATCATTACATCATATTAATGCCTCCCCAATCCCATTAAGGCCTCCTCCCGAGCACGTCCGGGCCTCGGAGAAACAAGACGTTTTGGGAGAACTGTTCAGGGGAGAGAGGTCGAAGGGAGGGAGAGAGACTTTGATTCTTCAAACGTCTTGAAGGTGGTGTAGGGGGAAATAAGTGAACTGATGTCTTCACTCTGTTCCGTAGGAGTGCTGCAGGGCTGCTTTTTAGGTCCAACTGTGTTCAGCATTTACATAAACTAAGTGGCACCGATGACCTCTGCCCTGCCACTGAACAGGGCCTACAGCAGGACCGGGACCTGCGGGACGGATTTGCCCTGCCACACACACTAGGGCAGCACCTTTTCAACAAGCCAAAACCAGACAGTCCAGTTCCAATAAATTCCCCGCTAATGTGTCTTCCAGCTGTACTTTGTATTTGACTTTGAATGGTGGCTATTGATTGGCCTAAAATTGCCAGTGAGCGGTGGAAATGAGGAGTGACAAAGAAACTGACCAATAACACAATGACTGTATCGCTTGTTCAACCCACCACAATTCAGAAGAACCCTGCAAAACCAAAACTGCACAAATGGAAGTCCGACCCAGACACCTGGAAACACAGCCAGAACACCGCAAACAAAACACCTGGAAACACGGCCAGAACACGCAAACAAAACACCTGGAAACACGACCAGAACACCGCAAACAAAACACCTGGAAACACGGCCAGAACACCGCAAACAAAACACCTGGAAACACGGCCAGAACACGCAAACAAAACACCTGGAAACACGGCCAGAACACCGCAAACAAAACACCTGGAAACACGGCCAGAACACGCAAACAAAACACCTGGAAACACGGCCAGAACACGCAAACAAAACACCTGGAAACACGGCCAGAACACGCAAACAAAACACCTGGAAACACGACCAGAACACCCAAACAAAACACCTGGAAACACGGCCAGAACACCGCAAACAAAACACCTGGAAACACGACCAGAACACGCAAACAAAACACCTGGAAACACGGCCAGAACACCGCAAACAAAACACCTGGAAACACGGCCAGAACACGCAAACAAAACACCTGGAAACACGACCAGAACACGCAAACAAAACACCTGGAAACACGACCAGAACACGCAAACAAAACACCTGGAAACACGACCAGAACACCGCAAACAAAACACCTGGAAACACGGCCAGAACACCGCAATCAAAACACCAGGAAACACAGCCAGAACACGGCAAACAAAACACCTGGAAACACGGCCAGAACACCGCAAACAAAACACCTGGAAACACGGCCAGAACACGCAAACAAAACACCTGGAAACACGGCCAGAACACGCAAACAAAACACCTGGAAACACGACCAGAACACCGCAAACAAAACACCTGGAAACACGACCAGAACACCGCAAACAAAACACCTGGAAACACAGCCAGAACACCGCAAACAAAACACCTGGAAACACGACCAGAACACGCAAACAAAACACCTGGAAACACGACCAGAACACCGCAAACAAAACACCTGGAAACACGGCCAGAACACCGCAATCAAAACACCAGGAAACACAGCCAGAACACGGCAAACAAAACACCTGGAAACACGGCCAGAACACCGCAAACAAAACACCTGGAAACACGGCCAGAACACGCAAACAAAACACCTGGAAACACGGCCAGAACACGCAAACAAAACACCTGGAAACACGGCCAGAACACGCAAACAAAACACCTGGAAACACGGCCAGAACACCGCAAACAAAACACCTGGAAACACGGCCAGAACACGCAAACAAAACACCTGGAAACACGGCCAGAACACGCAAACAAAACACCTGGAAACACGGCCAGAACACGCAAACAAAACACCTGGAAACACGACCAGAACACCCAAACAAATCACCTGGAAACACGGCCAGAACACCGCAAACAAAACACCTGGAAACACGACCAGAACACGCAAACAAAACACCTGGAAACACGGCCAGAACACCGCAAACAAAACACCTGGAAACACGGCCAGAACACGCAAACAAAACACCTGGAAACACGACCAGAACACGCAAACAAAACACCTGGAAACACGACCAGAACACGCAAACAAAACACCTGGAAACACGACCAGAACACCGCAAACAAAACACCTGGAAACACGGCCAGAACACCGCAATCAAAACACCAGGAAACACAGCCAGAACACGGCAAACAAAACACCTGGAAACACGGCCAGAACACCGCAAACAAAACACCTGGAAACACGGCCAGAACACGCAAACAAAACACCTGGAAACACGGCCAGAACACGCAAACAAAACACCTGGAAACACGACCAGAACACCGCAAACAAAACACCTGGAAACACGACCAGAACACCGCAAACAAAACACCTGGAAACACAGCCAGAACACCGCAAACAAAACACCTGGAAACACGACCAGAACACCCAAACAAAACACCTGGAAACACGGCCAGAACACCGCAAACAAAACACCTGGAAACATGGCCAGAACACCGCAAACAAAACACCTGGAAACACGGCCAGAACACCGCAAACAAAACACCTGGAAACACGACCAGAACACCCAAACAAAACACCTGGAAACATGGCCAGAACACCGCAAACAAAACACCTGGAAACACGGCCAGAACACCGCAAACAAAACACCTGGAAACACAGCCAGAACACAGCAAACAAAACACCTGGAAACACGGCCAGAACACCGCAAACAAAACACCTGGAAACACGGCCAGAACACGCAAACAAAACACCTGGAAACACGGCCAGAACACGGCAAACAAAACACCTGGAAACACGGCCAGAACACCGCAAACAAAACACCTGCAAACACGGCCAGAACACGCAAACAAAACACCTGGAAACACGGCCAGAACACCGCAAACAAAACACCTGCTGTAGGATCCAGATCTGACAGATAAACTACTAAACCTACTGGCCCACAGAACAGGGAGGTGTGGGCCCCACTATCACATCAATCATTTGGCAAATAGGCTGAGTCCATGCAAGCAGAGTTTTGTAAACATATTCCAAAAGTTCACAGAAACACAACTAATGCATGTAAAACAGAATGAAACCAACATCCATCATTAAACAGATACAGAAGAGGAAAATTACCATCCAGAGACATTAAAACTGCCACTATAAAGTGTTTAGCAAAGGTTCTTTTGAGCTAGCACCTCACTAACACCTCCCTAACATCTCACTAACACCCCACTAACATACACCAACACCTCACTTAGGAACAGAGGTTCAGGACCAGCTAACACCACACTAACACAAACTTACCAACCTTATCAGAATGAGTCAAACGATCAGGCCCTAAAAAGACCCAGAGGCAGACTACCTGACCACAGTGAGTGATCAAACACGGAGAATAACCTTGATGAAGTACAGAGTACTGGAGAGGGAGAGACCGTGTGGCTAGAGACCAGCAGACACCAGAGATCAAGGCTGTCAGATGGGCAGAGAAACCGAACCCAAAACAGACATTTACTTCCTAACACAACAGCTGAAAACTCAAGAGAGATTTCTGAAGATTTTTCTCCCTCAAAGGTGAAAGTTAAATGGCTGAGACGTGACAGCCTCTCAAACTTGGAGAAGTGCCCAGCCCAGTGTAATTGCACGTCAGCGTGCACGTCGTACGTTGGTAATACTACATAACTACATAATTACTGCTGAGCAGAGTTTTAATGCCGCTGCGTGAGGCCAAAACTCTTTCCTGGCCACTGAACGTCTCTGCCAGAACTTTCCCCTGCAGGCAAGCGTGGAGTCAGCATTATGGCCCCACCGTGGAGGATGAACGCCAGGAAACACAGGCCAGCCTGAACACTGATCTGTGTGAACAGATTCAGCAGCAGCCGTGTGGAGCTGATCTGTAGCAGGAGAACCTGCAGTGATCTCACAGGATTAGAAGGAATTTTGAATGAGTGAGAACTGAAGATGTTTCATCTTGAATTACAGCGTGTGTTTATTCACTCGGTCAGGTTTGTTTGTGTGTGTGTACATGCACCGGCTGTGTGTGTGTGTGTGTGTGTGTGTGTGTGTGTGTGTGTGAGATTGTGTTCTAACTGGGTAAGATGTTTGTGTGTGTACTAACTTGGCCAGCTGTTTTTCAGCATCTGCACACAGTTCCAGCAGACCCATCAGCACTGCTGACACGTCCATATATGGCTCCCACACGGTGAAGCCTCGGCCAATCAGATCGATGGCTGTGCGACGGATGGTACTGTGGGCGGGAAGTTTGGGGCTTGGAGGCTGCAGAAGGAGGAAGGTCAATGCCTTACCTGAGATATATATATATATATATATATATATATATATATATATATATATATAGAGAGAGAGAGAGAGAGAGAGAGAGAGAGAGAGAGAGAGAGAGAGAGAGAGAGGGGGGGGGGGGGGAGGGAGAGAGGGAGAGAGAGAGAGAGAGAGAAAGAGGGAGGGAGAGGGGGAGGAGAGAGAGAGAAAGAAGGAGGGAGAGAGAGAGGGCAGAGAGTAGAGAGATATAGAGAGAGGAAGACAGAGAGAGAGAAAGAAGTGGGGGGAGAAAGACAGAGGGAGAGAGATTAGTAATGTGACTGAAAATATTTTGAAATACTCAGTTAATTCAATTCAGTTTAAATTAAATCTTTTCAGTGGCATAATGTAGTTATAGCACCGCCAAGCCAAAATAAAAAAAACATAATTCAAACATTTCAGGTAATGGCTTCATAGAGACGGACAAAATTCCAGGGTGCAAAACACAAAGTGGTTTCCCGCTGACTGAGAGCGAATGAATGAATGAATGAATGAATGAATAAGCATGAATGGTTTTGTTCATGTGAATGTTACAGTGTAGTGAGATAATTTCATCCTTATTCATCATATCTGACAGACCCATACAGACAGTGTGTGTGTGTGTGAGTGTGATACAGTGAGACCATCAGCAGCACATGGACTAACAGTGTCAGCGCAAACACACTGCTGTTTACACTTATGTTTTACAAATTTTGAGCTCATACTTATATACATTAAAATAATGAATAATTAAGCTCATATATACATAAAATAATTATGTAATATGTAACTAAATCCATAAACACTATATGCTTACACATACAGTACATGCGTTCTAAATCCATACACTATAGGGCCAAAGTGTCTAAATCCATACACTATAGGGCCAAAGTGAAGTTGTGTAACTTGGACCCCTGGATTCCATGAGCAGTCTGGTGTGTCTCTGGTGTGTGTCCCTGCAGGGTGTGTGTCTCTGGTGTGTGTCCCTGCAGGGTGTGTGTCTCTGGTGAGTCTCTGGTATGTCCCTGCAGGGTGTGTGTCTCTGGCAAGTCTCTGGTGTGTGTCCCTGTAGGGTGTGTGTCTCTGGTGAGTCTCTGGTGTGTGTCCCTGCAGGGTGTGTGTCTCTGGTGTGTGTCCCTGCAGGGTGTGTGTCTCTGGTGAGTGTCCCTGCAGGGTGTGTGTCTCTGGTGTGTGTCCCTGCAGGGTGTGTGTCTCTGGTGTGTGTCCCTGCAGGGTGTGTGTCTCTGGTGAGTGTCCCTGCAGGGTGTGTGTCTCTGGCGAGTCTCTGGTGTGTGTCCCTGCAGGGTGTGTGTCTCTGGTGTGTGTCCCTGCAGGGTGTGTGTCTCTGGTGAGTCTCTGGTGTGTGTCCCTGCAGGGTGTGTGTCTCTGGTGTGTGTCCCTGCAGGGTGTGTGTCTCTGGGGAGTCTCTGGCGTCTGTCCCTGCAGGGTGTGTGTCTCTGGCATGTGTCCCAGCAGGGTGTGTGTCTCTGGTGAGTCTCTGGTGTGTGTCCGTGCAGGGTGTGTGGTGTGGGCAGAGCTCCGTGGAGCATGTGACTATGTTAGAGGGACGACATACGCCCCACCCCACCTCACCCCATAACAACCACCACAGAGACTGTGTCCATGGAAACAGCAGCCATTTTGTGCTATAGTAATGAATGAAGGAGGAGGAGGAGGGACTCTAGTGGTCAGTTCACACATGAGGAGAGAAAGAGAGAGAGGGAGAGAGGGAGAGAGAGTGAGAGAGAGGGGGGAGAGGGAGAGAGAGAGGGCGAGGGAGAGAGAGGAAGAGAGAGAGAGAGAGAGAGAGAGAGAGAGAGAGAGAGAGAGAGAGACTGAGATTAGAGGGGCTGTGAATCTAATCACAAAACACTGGGGACCATTTTGGAACTGTGCAGATGTTTGTAGGAAGGTCTCTTAAAATGCAAACATATCCTCTCTAATCTAATTCATAATAGCAAGCAATGTCATTTTTGTACCAACACACACCCTTCAGTGTTACACACCCTCTTCACAGAGCTGTGCCCCTTTGCAGTGACACACCCCCTCAGCTGTGTCTGAGAATCTTGTCTGTCAAACACATTTGTTTCCATGAGGTTTAAAATTTATAGGTTGACCATACACACAGACAGGGAAAGACAATTAGGAACACACTGTGCTGGAGTGTGAGAGACAGTGTGTGTGTGTGTGTGTGTGTGTGTGTGTGTGTTTCTGTGTGTGTGTGTGTGTGTGTGTGTGTTTGTGTGTGTGTGTGTGTGTGTGTGTGTGTGTGTGTAGTAGACTTCCCAGAGTGAGAGTATTAAGAGTTTTCTGCTACTCTAGAGCTCTCAGAAAAACTCACTCACACATACACACACACACACGCGCGTGCGCGTGCACACACACACACACACACACAATGGAGATAACCGCAGACTTTAGTTTATACATCTGTAAATACAAACGTACATTTTCAAACTACTGCACACTTCACTTAAGTGCCTAACTATGTGAGTGTATGCAAATTCAAGTTGGGGAACACAAACCCCCCCCACCAGACAGGACGGCTTCTAAACTGTCTGCGAATCATCCGCCCTGATCAATTTTTATGTTGTTTGTGATGGATCAACTCCTAAATAATCACAGACACAATTATCCCGCCCGACAGAATTTATCCCCGTCTGTTTCTGGCCCAGTGGCCACGGCAACAGGTCGCCGAGTAACCAGGCCATCAGCACTCTTAATTACCACGGCGAGCGAGGACAATGCGGCGCAGTAATTGATGTAGATGGAGGAGATGCTGGGTGAAGTCTTCACTCATCACCACAGTGCAGCTCCATCAACACTGCGCCGGCCGCCGTGTGCATGCTGCGGGGATTACACTCCGCTCAATTCAATCTGTATAGCGACTTTCTCAATAAGTGTTTGTTCTACAGGAATTGGGCTCCATATAGATGTAATGAGTCAAGTTGAGAGTGGCATGTGTGGAACGGAGAGAGGGGTGAGACCCAGAAGAGAGAGAGAGGGGTGAGACCCAGAAGAGAGAGAGAAGGGTGGGACCCAGAAGAGAGAGAGAGGGGTGAGACCCAGAAGAGAGAGAGGGGTGAGACCCAGAAGAGGAGAGAGGGGTGAGACCCAGAAGAGAGAGAGAAGGGTGGGACCCAGAAGAGAGAGAGAAGGGTGGGACCCAGAAGAGAGAGAGAGGGGTGAGACCCAGAAGAGGGGTGAGACCCAGAAGAGGAGAGAGGGGTGAGACCCAGAAGAGGAGAGAGGGGTGAGACCCAGAAGAGGAAGAGAGAGGTGAGACCCAGAAGAGGAGAGAGGGGTGAGACCCAGAATAGGAAGAGAGAGGTGAGACCCAGAAGAGAGAGAGAGGGGTCAGACCCAGAAGAGGGCACCCTCCTGATCTGAGGGATGGAGGAAATGAAGACCACTAAAGAAGGACTGAGGCGAGATATTCAGGGTGGGAACTCCAGGCAGCAGACACTAATCAAAGCCTGACTAAGGCTGCCAAATACACTCAGATCCTGCTGATGGACAAGGCGCAGGGTAGAAGAAGACAGAGCAGGCAGCTCAGTGGAACCACAGGAGAACTGAGAACAGTGTGAGAGGTCCTGAGGGAATCTCTGCAGCTTCCAGACTGGGGTGTTCCTCACAGCTTCCGGACTGGGGTGTTTCCTCACGGCTTCTGGACTGGGGTGTTTCCTCACGGCTTCTGGACTGGGGTGTTTCCTCACGGCTTCTGGACTGGGGTGTTTCCTCACGGCTTCTGGACTGGGGTGTTTCCTCACGGCTTCTGGACTGGGGTGTTTCCTCACGGCTTCTGGACTGGGGTGTTTCCTCACGGCTTCTGGACTGGGGTGTTTCCTCACGGCTTCTGGACTGGGGTGTTTCCTCACGTCTTCTAGACTGGGGTGTTTCCTCACGTCTTCTAGACTGGGGTGTTTCCTCACATCTTCTAGACTGGGGTGTTTCCTCACGTCTTCTAGACTGGGGTGTTTCCTCACGGCTTCTAGACTGGGGTGTTTCCTCACGGCTTCTAGACTGGGGTGTTTCCTCACGGCTTCTAGACTGGGGTGTTTCCTCACAGCTTCCTGATTGGGGTGTTTCCTCACAGCTTCCAGACTGGGGTGTTTCCTCACAGCTTCCAGACTGGGGTGTTTCCTCACAGCTTCCAGACTGGGGTGTTTCCTCACAGCTTCCAGACTGGGGTGTTTCCTCACAGCTTCCAGACTGGGGTGTTTCCTCACAGCTTCCAGACTGGGGTGTTTCCTCACAGCTTCCAGACTGGGGTGTTTCCTCACAGCTTCCAGACTGGGGTGTTTCCTCACAGCTTCCAGACTGGGGTGTTTCCTCACAGCTTCTAGACTGGGGTGTTTCCTCACAGCTTCTAGACTGGGGTGTTTCCTCACAGCTTCTGGACTGGGGTGTTTCCTCACAGCTTCTGGACTGGGGTGTTTCCTCACAGCTTCTGGACTGGGGTGTTTCCTCACAGCTTCTGGACTGGGGTGTTTCCTCACAGCTTCTAGACTGGGGTGTTTCCTCACAGCTTCTAGACTGGGGTGTTTCCTCACGGCTTCTAGACTGGGGTGTTTCCTCACGGCTTCTAGACTGGGGTGTTTCCTCACGGCTTCTAGACTGGGGTGTTTCCTCACGGCTTCTAGACTGGGGTGTTTCCTCACAGCTTCTGGACTGGGGTGTTTCCTCACGGCTTCTGGACTGGGGTGTTTCCTCACGGCTTCTGCACTGGGGTGTTTCCTCACGGCTTCTAGACTGGGGTGTTTCCTCACGGCTTCTAGACTGGGGTGTTTCCTCACGGCTTCTAGACTGGGGTGTTTCCTCACGGCTTCTAGACTGGGGTGTTTCCTCACGGCTTCTAGACTGGGGTGTTTCCTCACGGCTTCTAGACTGGGGTGTTTCCTCACGGCTTCTAGACTGGGGTGTTTCCTCACGGCTTCTAGACTGGGGTGTTTCCTCACGGCTTCTAGACTGGGGTGTTTCCTCACGGCTTCTAGACTGGGGTGTTCCTCACGGCTTCTAGACTGGGGTGTTCCTCACAGCTTCTAAACTAGGGTGTTTCCTCACAGCTTCTAAACTAGGGTGTTCCTCATAGCTTATAGATAAGGGAAAGTAAAGAAGGGAGATGTGACGTGACCTGATTCTTAATTCGTTCTGATCCCAAATCACAATCACAAGTTTGACAGTGGGTCCCTCTCTCTCACACACACATACACTAAACTAATAACACACTGGCACTACTGGATAGAAAAAAATAAACTAACTGTCCACTAAAATAAAAATGACAATGTACAACCACCATTTTGAGAACAATTACGAATCGTACGAATAACTGGTCAAAACCAACCAACCAACCAATCAACAAAATAACCCCAAAACACAGATCAAAGGCAGTCTCGGCTTTGGTTCAATATCTGTCCTGTCTGGAGAGTATTCATCACTGCTCCGTCTGTGCACGTCCTCGTGGGCACTCACGTGTCACGCTTGCCGGGGCGGTAGTTTTAGATTCTACTGGGCTTGGTGGTGTCCTGGTATGGTGGGTCATTGGGTTGGTCACCTTGTATGGTGTGTGTGTGTGTGTGTGTGTGTGTGTGTGTGTGTGTGTTCCCCAGTTTGGATTTGCATACACTCACATAGTTAGGCACTTACTGGTAAATAAACGGATTTAGTAAAGCTCAATCTAAGTGTGCAGTTTACCTACATATGTGTGTACAAATGCATGAATGAATGCTGACTGCATCACGGTTCACGTCACGGTTCACGGGGATGATGGGCAGACGTCTTGGGTGGTGGAGAAGAACCTCCACCCTGCAGGAGAAGCCTCTGCTAGGTCTTCAGGGAACAACATTATAGTGCTCCTATAATCCTACTGCACGGCATCCCATAATCCCCCTGCACGGTATCCCATAATCCCCCTGCACGGTATCCCGCAGACACCCTGCACAGGTGCTTCTCTGCTTTCACTGAGAGTGCAGGCAGTCAGAAGTGATGCTGCTCCTCCTTGACTAGGGGGTGTGTGTGGTTGTATTCTACTCACACACACACACCAGTCACACACACACACAGGTAATTTTGTTCTTTCACTAAGGGCTAGTTTGTTTGTGTGTATGTGTGACCATGCGAGCAGGTATTGCTGATAACATGGCCATCCAACACGTTTCTCATCACAGCCATGTCCAGACCTCTTTTGAGAGTGTGTGTGTGTGTGTGTGTGTGTGTAAGCATGTGTTTGTGTGTATGACTGAAGATGCAATGTCTGCTGGGATTGATCTGAACTGAGAAGCTTCTCCTCTGAAAGGCCCATCACACACACACACACACACACACACACACACACACACACACACACACACACACACACACACACACACGTCACTCCTCCATGTTACAGGACCGTGACCTTTGCCCTCGACCCTCTCTTGCCTCGTCAGGATCAGTCACACCGTAAAGAGAGCAGACACCTCCCCCGTAAAAATCCTTCTCCCCTTCATCTTACTTCAATAAACTGTTCCAGACTGAGAGAGCAATCAGGTGTGCATGCTAAGTGCTTAGCTAGAATAATCCAGCCTTTGATTATGAGACATTTGGCCAGGAAGGCAGACAGAACTCTGTCTCTGGAGAGAGACAAATGTATCCAGGAGACGTAAACTTTACAGCAGGAGATGTAAACTTTACGGATCAGCTGTATTTTTTTGCCACCCCGGCAACAGATGCCCTCCATAGTACAACACACACTGCCTTCAAGAATAAATGACATGTACTCTCCTCTAATTACACTTTAAACACATGCAGGCACGCACACTCCATAATTTTTTATTTGCTGTCCCCCTGAGCTTCAGGTAACATATCTGCCCTGACCAGTTAACACATCACACCAAACATCGACCCGCTGGAATATGAACCTGCTATTTTTCAATCAGTTATTTAATTAATTATCAATTGTACAATCGCAATGTTAGCTGTACAACACCAAACGATTCACTGTGTTCCCAATTTGTAGACTGCAATTTAAACACACTGAAGCAAGCCACACACACACACACACACACACACACACACACACACACACACACACACACACACACACACACACACACACACACACAGACTCTGGCCATACGTATGATTTCAAATCTCCATTTTCTTCATGTCCCCCCCAGCAGGGCTGATCTACAGGATCACGGTGCTCATCCCGCACGGCACAGACCGCCAATCACAGCAGACGTCTGTGTTTAGGTGCTGACCTGAACTAAATGAATGAATTAATATTGACCAAACATCCTCAGGCCTAATGAGTTGTTAGTTAAGGTAATAAACATGTCACGTTAGCTGCAAGGCGAGGAGCCAATTAGCCAAAAGACAGACAGAGACAGAGAACTGGGGAGTGGAGCACCCCCCCCCCCCCCCCCCTCCACACACACACACACACACACACACACACACACACACACACACAACCTTAATGCAAATAAAACATGTCAAGAAGCAGAAGCCATGTTTCTGTTCATGGGCAGTGGTGGTCTTCTCTGGGTGTGTGTGTGTGTGTGTTAGCGCTAATAAGGGCGTCGTTACTGTGGTTTACTGTCTCTCTCACACACACACACATACACACACACACACACAAACAACAGCATTCTCAGCTCTCACTCTAAAGACAAAGGAAGAGAAGCAAGCAAGCAGTCTCCTCCTGTCCCATCCTCCCTTTTAAGGCCGGCTGGAATAGTGCCCTTGGAATAGTGCCCTTGTAAGCTTTACAGTGCAATAGCATCTTTAAAAGCACTTTTCAGTTGACCACCAGTAATGGAAGTGAACTCCTGCAGTCCAGTCGACCTTATGACTTTCAGATCGCCGACACGCCCAGTTGAACCGCACGACCATCTTGCACATGCCCAGCCAAACTTCACGACCGTCTGACATGCCAAGTTGAACCTCACAACCGTCTCTGACACGCCCAGTTGAACCTCACGACCATTTCTGACACGCCCAGCCAAATTCACGACCGTTTGACATGACCAGTCGAACCTCCCGAACGTCTGACACGCCCAGTTGAAACTCACGTCCATCTCCAACACGTCCAGCCAAACTTCATGACCGTCTGACACACCCAGTCGAACCTCACGACCGTCTCATATAGGCCCAGTCAAACCTCACGACCGTCTCATATAGGCCCAGTCAAACCTCACGACCGTCTCATATACGCCCAGTCAAACCTCACGACCGTCTCATATAGGCCCAGTCAAACCTCACAACCATCTGACACGCCTAGCTGAACCTCACATCCATCTGACACGCCCAGCTGAACCTCACAACCATCTCTAGGGCAAACAGTCTGCGTTGCAACCCCCAGGTGGAGGTAAAAAGATTAAAGCGTTTATTACATTGATTTTACTAGGTTACTGCCAGTTACTAAAGATTGTGTTTTCAAAGCAGTTCTACACAGAAGTCATTTTCATTTTACTTTAAAGTGATGACCTGCTTTTCGATCCAAAAATGCCAGTGTGTTTTTAAATTAGCCTGTGTACATGCGTGTGTATGGATGCGCCTGACTCTCTCTCTGTGTGCGTGTGTGAACACACTAAGTGGGACCCAATAAAGCAGAGGTGGAACAGGTCGACAGAGTGGATGCTTATGGTTTGAGCGCAGGAGCAGCAGTGGTGTTGGGCTCAGGACACCTCACATCCTGTGGTGTTGGGCTCAGGACACCTCACATCCTGTGGTGTTGGGCTCAGGAAACCTCACATCCTGTGGTGTTGGGCTCAGGACACCTCACATCCTGTGGTGTTGGGCTCAGGAAACCTCACATCCTGTGGTGTTGGGCTCAGGACACCTCACATCCTGTGGTGTTGGGCTCAAGAAACCTCACATCCTGTGGTGTTGGGCTCAGGACACCTCACATCCTGTGGTGTTGGGCTCAGGAAACCTCACATCCTGTGGTGTTGGGCTCAGGACACCTCACATCCTGTGGTGTTGGGCTCAGGACACCTCACATCCTGTGGTGTTGGGCTCAGGAAACCTCACATCCTGTGGTGTTGGGCTCAGGAAACCTCACATCCTGTGGTGTTGGGCTCAGGACACCTCACATCCTGTGGTGTTGGGCTCAGGACACCTCACATCCTGTGGTGTTGGGCTCAGGACACCTCACATCCTGTGGTGTTGGGCTCAGGAAACCTCACATCCTGTGGTGTTGGGCTCAGGAAACCTCACATCCTGTGGTGTTGGGCTCAGGACACCTCACATCCTGTGGTGTTGGGCTCAGGAAACCTCACATCCTGTGGTGTTGGGCTCAGGACACCTCACATCCTGTGGTGTTGGGCTCAGGACACCTCACATCCTGTGGTGTTGGGCTCAGGACACCTCACATCCTGTGGGGCTGGACTCAGGACACCTCACATCCTGTGGGGCTGGGCTCAGGACACCTCACATCCTGTGGGGCTGGGCTCAGGACACCTCACATCCTGTGGGGCTGGACTCAGGACACCTCACATCCTGTGGGGCTGGGCTCAGGAAACCTCACATCCTGTGGTGTTGGGCTCAGGAAACCTCACATCCTGTGGTGTTGGGCTCAGGAAACCTCACATCCTGTGGGGCTGGACTCAGGACACCTCACATCCTGTGGGGCTGGGCTCAGGAAACCTCACATCCTGTGGTGTTGGGCTCAGGAAACCTCACATCCTGTGGGGCTGGACTCAGGACACCTCACATCCTGTGGTGTTGGACTCAGGACACCTCACATCCTGTGGTGTTGGACTCAGGACACCTCACATCTTGTGGTGTTGGGCTCAGGACACCTCACATCTTGTGGTGTTGGGCTCAGGACACCTCACATCCTGTGGGGCTGGACTCAGGACACCTCACATCCTGTGGTGTTGGACTCAGGACACCTCACATCCTGTGGGGCTGGGCTCAGGACACCTCACATCCTGTGGGGCTGGACTCAGGACACCTCACATCCTGTGGTTTTGGACTCAGGACACCTCACATCCTGTGGTGTTGGGCTCAGGACACCTCACATCCTGTGGGGCTGGACTCAGGACACCTCACATCCTGTGGGGCTTGACTCAGGACACCTCACATCCTGTGGGGCTGGACTCAGGACACCTCACATCCTGTGGGGCTGGGCTCAGGACACCTCACATCCTGTGGGGCTGGACTCAGGACACCTCACATCCTGTGGGGCTGGGCTCAGGAAACCTCACATCCTGTGGTGTTGGGCTCAGGAAACCTCACATCCTGTGGTGTTGGGCTCAGGAAACCTCACATCCTGTGGGGCTGGACTCAGGACACCTCACATCCTGTGGGGCTGGGCTCAGGAAACCTCACATCCTGTGGTGTTGGGCTCAGGAAACCTCACATCCTGTGGGGCTGGACTCAGGACACCTCACATCCTGTGGTGTTGGACTCAGGACACCTCACATCCTGTGGTGTTGGACTCAGGACACCTCACATCTTGTGGTGTTGGGCTCAGGACACCTCACATCTTGTGGTGTTGGGCTCAGGACACCTCACATCCTGTGGGGCTGGACTCAGGACACCTCACATCCTGTGGTGTTGGACTCAGGACACCTCACATCCTGTGGGGCTGGGCTCAGGACACCTCACATCCTGTGGGGCTGGACTCAGGACACCTCACATCCTGTGGTTTTGGACTCAGGACACCTCACATCCTGTGGTGTTGGGCTCAGGACACCTCACATCCTGTGGGGCTGGACTCAGGACACCTCACATCCTGTGGGGCTTGACTCAGGACACCTCACATCCTGTGGGGCTGGACTCAGGACACCTCACATCCTGTGGGGCTGGGCTCAGGACACCTCACATCCTGTGGCGCTGGACTCAGGACACCTCACATCCTGTGGGGCTGGGCTCAGGAAACCTCACATCCTGTGGTGTTGGGCTCAGGAAACCTCACATCCTGTGGTGTTGGGCTCAGGAAACCTCACATCCTGTGGGGCTGGACTCAGGACACCTCACATCCTGTGGGGCTGGGCTCAGGAAACCTCACATCCTGTGGTGTTGGGCTCAGGAAACCTCACATCCTGTGGGGCTGGACTCAGGACACCTCACATCCTGTGGTGTTGGACTCAGGACACCTCACATCCTGTGGTGTTGGACTCAGGACACCTCACATCTTGTGGTGTTGGGCTCAGGACACCTCACATCTTGTGGTGTTGGGCTCAGGACACCTCACATCCTGTGGTGTTGGGCTCAGGAAACCTCACATCCTGTGGGGCTGGACTCAGGACACCTCACATCCTGTGGTGTTGGACTCAGGACACCTCACATCCTGTGGTGTTGGACTCAGGACACCTCACATCTTGTGGTGTTGGGCTCAGGACACCTCACATCTTGTGGTGTTGGGCTCAGGACACCTCACATCCTGTGGGGCTGGACTCAGGACACCTCACATCCTGTGGTGTTGGACTCAGGACACCTCACATCCTGTGGGGCTGGGCTCAGGACACCTCACATCCTGTGGGGCTGGACTCAGGACACCTCACATCCTGTGGTTTTGGACTCAGGACACCTCACATCCTGTGGTGTTGGGCTCAGGACACCTCACATCCTGTGGGGCTG
>NW_027506923.1:770826-785826 GCF_052324685.1 Brachyhypopomus gauderio | reverse complement strand
GCCAAGCAAAAACACATTCAATTTAAATAAGAACTTTTTGAATTACCATTAACAAAAACAGCCAAAAGAACGGGCAGACCCACCAAAACCCAAACCAGAGAGAGCAGGTGGCCTGGAACTGTTGTGGTACTGGGTAACCATGACTACACTAGATGGGACAAGCATCCCACAGAGCATCCCAGCACTGCTGATTCCAGAGTGATGTGGAATATTGGGACAACAGCACCAAAAGTAAAGTACAGACCTATCACCTGAACTACAGACCTAACGTCTCAATCACAGACCTATCATCTGAACTACAGACTTAACGTCTCAAATACAGACCTAATATCTCAAATACAGACCTAGCGTCTCAAATACAGACCTAGCGTCTCAACTACAGACCTATCATCTGAACTACAGACCTAACGTCTCAACTACAGACCTATCATCTGAACTACAGACCTAACGTCTCAAATACAGACCTAGCGTCTCAACTACAGACCCATCACCTGAACTACAGACCTAACGTCTCAATCACAGACCCATCATCTAAACTACAGACTTAACGTCTCAAATACAGACCTAACATCTCAAATACATACCTAGTGTCTCAACTACAGACCTATCATCTGAACTACAGACCTAACGTCTCAACTACAGACCTAGCATCTGAACTACAGACCTAGCATCTCAACTACAGACCTAGCATCTCAACTACAGACCTAGCGTCTCAACAACAGACCTATCACCTGAACTACAGACCTAACGTCTCAACTACAGACCTAAAGTCTCAAATACAGACCTATCATCTGAACTACAGACCTATCATCTGAACTACAGACCTAGCATCTCAACTACAGACCTAGCATCTCAACTACAGACCTAGCATCTCAACTACAGACCTAACGTCTCAACAACAGACCCATCACCTGAACTACAGACCTAACGTCTCAACTACAGACCTATCATCTGAACTACAGACCTAACGTCTCAACAGACCTAACATCTCAACTGCAGACCTATTGTTTCAACTACAGACCTAATGTCTAAACTACAGACCTATCGAGCCATAAACAGATAACACGAATTAGTGGAATATATCTACACCGTCAGTGATCCACAGCAGAGACAGACCCTCCCCAGGAACCACAGACAGAGCAGATATACTGCCCACACCATTAAAACTCTGAGAATACTGCCCACACCATTAATACTCTGAGAATACTACCCACACCATTAATACTCTGAGAATACTGCCCACACCATTAATACTCTGAGAATACTGCCCACACCATTAATACTCTGAGAATACTGCCCCACACCATTAATACTCTGAGAATACTGCCCACACCATTAATACTCTGAGTAGAGAGAAGAGGTCTTTTGGAAGTGGCATGGTGTTTAACTAAATGGTGTTTAACTGCACAAAGCTAAGCCCTAGTTTACTACATGACCAAGTCTCTAGAACTGTAAAACAATCAGCATTGTGTTAGCTGTAGTAACAGTGAGAGTAGAAAGTCAAGCAAACAACCAAGAGATAGTTACACTTCCCCACGCATGCGTTCTCACACACACACACACACACACACACACACACACACACACACACACACACACACACACACACACACGTGGTCTGTTTGGGTCACTGTATTGTCACACAGCTCCAATAAGACAGTGTGATATTACCACACACTCCTGATAAAGTCAGCCCTCTGGGGAGAGGTGTGTATTGAGAAGACTGGTTGGGCTATTGGGTGAGAGAGATCCAGATTCTCTCTCTCTCTCCAATCTCCTGCACCTTCTTCAGGTTTCCTGCTCAGACCATAACGAGAACATACAGATTCAATCACATTGATTAATCTGCACTAGGCTCCTGCTGTCATGGTAACCACTGATTGATTATTGGGGTGGCTGGTTCAAACTGGCTTCATAGCAGGGTGAGAGCCAACTATGATTCCTCGCTCTTGTGCTCTCTCTCTCTCTCTCCCTCACACACACACACGCACACACACACAGCTCACTAATCAATGGAACATGGAAAAAATATATAAATAAAGAATAAACCCAGTGTAAGCACGCGAGATCTGCTTCTTGGCCCGTGAACAGGCAGGGGGGGGGGTGGCTTGTACGCCCACGTCTCCACCAGCAGGAAGCAGGGGAGCGTTACACCATCACTCCTCCACACACACATCCATCACCCACATCTGGGCTCAGGTAGGACTGTGTTCCTTCAGCTCAGGAGCACTACAGCACAACCTTCTCACCTGCTGACTCTTCAATGTCATTCAAACGTTCATTTATGTGTTCACTTCTTTGCGGTCAAACGCCACGGCACGGCAGTAAGTGTCCCTAAGGATGAGGACGGCAGGAACCAGACCAACCACTCCACAGACCTCTGCTCAGACCAACCACTCCACAGACCTCTGCTCAGACCAACCACTCCACAGACCTCTGCTCAGACCATCCACTCCACAGACCTCTGCTCAGACCATCCACTCCACAGACCTCTGCTCAGACCAACCACTCCACAGACCTCTGCTCAGTGCAAGATCAAACTCCCTGAGGAAGAACCTAGAAAACGCACGTGGGACACGACTGCATCACACCTGTCGCTCAGACCTGTGTTTGAGAGTGCGTGTTTGAGAGTGTGTGTTTGAGAGCGTGTGTTTGAGAGCGTGTGTTTGAGAGCGTGTGTAAGAGAGCGTGTGTTTGAGAGCGTGTGTTTGAGAGCGTGTGTTTGAGAGTGAGCGAGAGAGACACACACAGAAGTGTGGTGGGGGTTGAGAGACACACAGAAGTGTGGTGGGGGTTGAGAGAGACACACACAGAAGTGTGGTGGGGGTTGAGAGAGACACACACAGAAGTGTGGTGGGGGTTGAGAGAGACACACACAGAAGTGTAGTGGGGGTTGGGAGAGACACACACAAAAGTGTGGTGGGGGTTGAGAGACACACAGAAGTGTGGTGGGGGTTGAGAGAGACACACACAGAAGTGTGGTGGGGGTTGAGAGACACACACACAGAAGTGTAGTGGGGGTTGGGAGAGACACACACAAAAGTGTGGTGGGGGTTGAGAGACACACAGAAGTGTGGTGGGGGTTGAGAGACACACAGAAGTGTAGTGGGGGTTGAGAGAGACACAGAAGTGTAATGGGGGTTGAGAGAGACACAGAAGTGTGGTGGGGGTTGAGAGACACACACAGAAGTGTGGTGGGGGTTGAGAGAGACACACACAGAAGTGTGGTGGGGGTTGAGAGAGACACACAGAAGTGTGGTGGGGGTTGAGAGAGACACACAGAAGTGTGGTGGGGGTTGAGACACACACAGAAGTGTGGTGGGGGTTGAGAGAGACACACAGAAGTGTGGTGGGGGTTGAGAGAGACACAGAAGTGTGGTGGGGGTTGAGAGAGACACACACATAAGTGTGGTGGGGGTTGAGAGAGACACACAGAAGTGTGGTGGGGGGTTGAGAGAGACACACAGAAGTGTGGTGGGGGGTTGAGAGAGACACACACAGAAGTGTGGTGGGGTTGAGAGAGACACAGAAGTGTGGTGGGGGGTTGAGAGACACAGGGTTCATCTCATTAGGTTACATTTTAACTCTCTTACAGTGCAAAGACTGCAAACCTGCAAGTTACACACTGTATCAGGAACTCCTGTACGAACACTGATGCAGACAGAAAGGACGTCCACACACAGAAACACACCAAAACACGCATTAGTCAATCTCAAGGGTGTGTGTGCGTGTGTATGTGGGAATGTTTCCATGCATGTATGCAAGCATTTTAGAGACTCACAGCAAGCATTTTAGAGACTCACAGGTGTGGTGTAAATATATGACTGAGACTCACAGGTATAGTGTATATATATATATGACTGAGACTCAGGTGTGGTGAATATATATGACTGAGACTCACAGGTTTAGTGTATATATATATATATATATATATATATATATATATATATATATATATATATATATATATATATATATATATATATATCAGTAGCGAACCGTGACCTTTAAACCTGGGCCTGCTACCCCCCCCCCCCCCCCCCCCCCCCCCCGAAATTTTTTTTTTTCCTTTCTTAATAAACTAAATAAAGAAAAACTGAGACGACAGTACAGCTTTAAAAACGCAATAAACAATAATATCTGTACTAGATAACATCTTAAGCAAAATAAGTTTCCAAACAAAATAAGGTTCACAGCTCCGTGGTTCTCGGAAGCGGAATATGTAAACAACGCGCACGAGGACGTCAAAGGGATGAATCGAAACTAGCTAACGACAGCTAGCGTCGCCACAGCGGGCGGAAATTATCATACAGTTAAGCCCGCCCACTAAGAGAGAAGATATGATTGGTCAATTTTGCTGTCATTTGAAACTGGTATTGCGCTGAATTATAACTGCCAGGCCCTCTGTAAACGAACAGCGGGCATCACAGTCCTGATAGGGGGAGACACAGGCTCACAGGCTTCCACTCAACCCCTCACCTTCCAACACAGATTGAATAGACACGGGTGAATATTTTATTTGCTTATATTTTTGTAATTGTTTAGATGTCGAATGTCAAACTGTAAGTAGATAAAATAGAATTGGATAATTATATATATAATGCTTTAAGAATATTTTAGGCCCTCTGAGAGGGCGTAGAGGGCCCTGACGGTTCCCCACTGATATATATATATATATATATGACTGAGACTCACAGGTGTGGTGTATGTATATGACTGAGAGACTCACAGGTGTGGTGTATGTATATGACTGAGACTCACAGGTGTGGTGTATGTATATGACTGAGACTCACAGGTATAGTGTATATATATGACTGAGACTCAGGTGTGGTGATTATATATGACTGAGACTCACAGGTGTGGTGTAGATATATGACTGAGAGACTCACAGGTGTGGTGTAGATATATGACAGAGACTCACAGGTGTGGTGTAGATATACGACTGAGAGACTCACAGGTGTGGTGTATATATATGACTGAGAGACTCACAAGGTGTGGCGTGCCAGAGAGTAGTTAGAGCCGCCGGTGGTGAGGCCGAAGCCATCAGGAGCCTGCCGCTGGTCCGGGGGCGGGACGGCAACTTGGGGGGCTCAATCTCCGCCCCAAACTCCGCCCCTATCACGCCCAGCAGCACGATTGCTGTCGCCTGCTTCCGCCTCTCCTCATACGAGTTGGAGAACTTCTTCACACTGGAGGGGACGTTAGACAGACAGCCTGGTGGAGACGGGGAGAGAGAGAGAAAGCATAAAGCATTATTGAATTGAATTGAGAGAGAGAGAGAGAGAGAGAGAGAGAGAGAGGGGAGAGAGATTCTTTAACTTCGGAACGAGCTGTTAACTGAACTGCTAAATTAAATCTGAATTTGTTCAGATTTGAGTTTTTTCAACTTTAGTTGTATTTACTGAGAAAAAGGAGAGAAAATGTGTAAGAAACCCCCCTGGCAGTGTGAGCAGGAGAAAGACCACAGGACAGCCACAATGAACACTTTTTCTCAGATTTCTAAGAAAATCACATTTTCCAGTCCGCAAAAAAAAAAAAACAAAAACAAAAAAACAATGGATATAGCGTAGCATTCACACGTGCGAGCACACACACACACACACACACACACACACACACACACACACACACACACACACACACACACACAAACACACGGTGTTTGGACAACAATAATAAGATCAAACACAGCCTACAATATGTTTAGGAGGAACCCACAAAGCAAGTTAAAACAGTGCTGTGAGAAAGCCAGAGAAGCTGCAAAGCATGATGGGACTTTTAGGAACTAGTGCAGGGGGCGGCTGGAGGACTGGGCTACATTCTGAAGGTCTGGGTGGAGGACTGGGCTACATTCTGAAGGTCTGGGTGGAGGACTGGGTTACATTCTGAAGGTCTGGGTGGAGGACTGGGCTTACATTCTGAAGGTCTGGGTGGAGGACTGGGCTACATTCTGAAGGTCTGGGTGGAGGACTGGGCTACATTCTGAAGGTCTGGGTGGAGGGACTGGGCTACATTCTGTGGGTAGGTGTGATCATGAGGTGTGTGTAGGTGTGATTGTGAGGTGTGGGTGGGTCTGGATTTGAGGTGGACTTGGTGAAACAGAAACATGTTTGAGGTCCTGATGGCAGTATGACATTTTAGGTACAAATGCACCACACACACCAAAAATCACTATTTCAGTCCCTACAAACACACCACTGTTCCAGTTTTCTGTACTGCTGCTGAAAGCGGAGTTGTTGTTAAGTGTGTGTGTGTGTGTGTGTGTGTAATTGGCTCAAAGGGGAGAGCACTGGGATCCTCCCCCCCCGGGGGGCCGAGGATGTCTGCTAGCATCACACACACACCACGCCTTAATGGGACAGCCGTGCCGCTTCACAGCTCTGTGGAGGGCAGGAGGGAGGGAACCCACGACAGTGTGTGTGTGTGTGTGTGTGTGTGTGTGTGGTGTGTGCGCGTGCATTGTGAATGGCTTGCGGAGTGTGTGTGTGTTGCTCTGTGAATGGCTTGGGGTGTGTGTAGTAGGGAGATCTAAAGCGCGTGTGTTTATGTGTGAGTGTTGTGTAGTCAAAGACTCAGGGACACTGGGTACACTGGGTATGCAGCGTGTTGTACTAAGAAGCAAAGGCCCAGGGTGTGTGTGTGTGTGTGTGTGTGAGAGAGAGAGTGTGAATGTACACGTGCCGTATTGTGAGAGGGGCCCAGCATGAGAGTGTGTGTATGTGCTATTGTGAGAGAGGCCAAGGGGTGTGTGGGTGTGTGTGTGTGTGTGTGTGGCATTGTGAAAGGGGCCCATAGTTAGTCAGGTTCACGGTCAGGGCGGGGCTGTAATGGAGGTCCTGTGGTAGGCCGACGCCCCCCTCTCTGCTGTAGCCTGTAGCTCACTGCAGGAGCGCCAGAGGGGGGCGGAGCTCTCGGAAGTGGAGGGAGGGGCTGAAGCTTTTGTCACCATGCATCTATACCACAGGACGTCGCCTCTCTGCACAATACACTCAGACCTCAATTAGGTACGCGTGTGCCAGACACACACCCACCCACCCACCACACACACCCACCCACCCACCACTACACACAACCCACCCACCACTACACACACCCACCCACACACCTACAAAGGCACAGAAGATTAACCTAGACCCCACACTTGTGCCTTCACTGAACGTGTGGTGTGTGTGTGTGTGGTGTGTGTGTGTGTGTGCTGTATTGTGAATCAGAGGCCTGGGGCCGTGTGTGTGTGTGTGTGTGTGTGTGTGTGTGTGTGTGAACAAAGGCTACAATCACTGACTGTTTGGCTTGGTCACCTGATCTGGATGTAGCGCTCCTCACCAATCCCATTCTACTAACCCCCTCAGAGAAGAGAGAAAAAGAGAGTGAAAAAGAAAGAAAGGGGGAGGAGAAAGAGAACCAAGAGCAGGGTGAAAGAGGAGAGGAAAAAAAACACAGATAACAAAAAAAAAAAAAAACAGAGACAGGTGTTTGGAAGGATGGCAAGGGGGTGGGGCAAGGGGGCGGGGTTAAAAGAACACCACACAGTGATGGAAAAAGCTACAGGAAGAAAGTGTGGAAATAAAACTGTGAAAGGGAGGCCAATGAAGGAGCATTGGAGGGGGGGGGGGGGAGAGAGAGAGAGAGTGAGAGAGAGAGAGAGGGGGAGAGAGAGAGAGAGAGAGAGAGAGAGAGAGAGAGAGAGAGAGAGAGAGAGAGAGAGAGAGAGAGAGGGGAGAGAGGAGAGAGAGAGTGTTCTAGTTATATCACTCTCTCCTGCTGTTCTCCTGGGTTATTTACACCTGAGAATTTGGCCCCAACATTCCCAAATCTTCCCCAAAATCCCACACATTACGTCCTTCTGGGAGAACGTGGATATGGACCATAATGAACTGGAACAGGTGCATTCTTTACAAACCCCCCCGCATACACACACACACACACACACACACACACACACACACACACACACACACACACACACACACACAAACAGTGCTGTCACGGCGACATTACCTGTGCACCTCTCTCCTGGTCTACATTACCCGTGCACCTCTCTCCTGGTCTACATTACCTGTGCACCTCTCTCCTGGTCTACATTACCCGTGCACCTCTCTCCTGGTCTACATTACCTGTGCACCTCTCTCCTGGTCTACCTTACCTGTGCACCTCTCTCCTGGTCTACATTACCTGTGCACCTCTCCCCTGGTCTACATTACCCGTGCACCTCTCCCCTGGTCTACATTACCTGTGCACCTCTCTCCTGGTCTACACTACCTGTGCACCTCTCCCCTGGTCTACATTACCTGTGCACCTCTCTCCTGGTCTACATTACCTGTGCACCTCTCTCCTGGTCTACATTACCTGTGCACCTCTCTCCTGGTCTACATTACCTGTGCACCTCTCTCCTGGTCTACATTACCTGTGCACCTCTCCCCTGGTCTACATTACCTGTGCACCTCTCCCCTGGTCTACATTACCTGTGCACCTCTCCCCTGGTCTACATTACCTGTGCACCTCTCTCCTGGTCTACATTACCTGTGCACCTCTCCCCTGGTCTACACTACCTGTGCACCTCTCCCCTGGTCTACATTACCTGTGCACCTCTCCCCTGGTCTACACTACCTGTGCACCTCTCTCCTGGTCTACATTACCTGTGCACCTCTCCCCTGGTCTACATTACCTGTGCACCTCTCTCCTGGTCTACATTACCTGTGCACCTCTCTCCTGGTCTACATTACCTGTGCACCTCTCCCCTGGTCTACATTACCTGTGCACCTCTCCCCTGGTCTACACTACCTGTGCACCTCTCTCCTGGTCTACATTACCTGTGCACCTCTCCCCTGGTCTACACTACCTGTGCACCTCTCCCCTGGTCTACATTACCTGTGCACCTCTCTCCTGGTCTACATTACCTGTGCACCTCTCTCCTGGTCTACATTACCTGTGCACCTCTCTCCTGGTCTACATTACCTGTGCACCTCTCCCCTGGTCTACATTACCTGTGCACCTCTCTCCTGGTCTACATTACCTGTGCACCTCTCTCCTGGTCTACATTACCTGTGCACCTCTCTCCTGGTCTACATTACCTGTGCACCTCTCCCCTGGTCTACACTACACCTGTGCACCTCTCCCCTGGTCTACACTACCTGTGCACCTCTCTCCTGGTCCGAGTTGTACGGCCGCTGTTCTCCAGGTGTGTGAGCCACAGGCTCTAGTCTCCACTGCTCTGCTGTTAAACCCATCATCTCATCAGCCCCTGCACTTACCAAACATCAACACTCTCTGTAGCAGATGGCACCTTGACCCCAAATTTGATAATGAAATTAATATTTGCAATAAATCCACAGTAAGACAATCCTAACACACAACCAATGGAGAATCAATCTCCCTAATCAAAAATCGCTGTACTGTAAATCGATCTGGCCAAGCTGGTGCATGTTAGAGGCGTTAAAGTCCATGCTGAATACAAACAGCCTTTAATCCTTAAATGAGAACACTCACCACACCCATATATCAGAGGTCTGAAGGTTTTGGGGTTAATAAACAGATTGATTGTAAAATGATATCAAAAAAGACCATTTTGGTCTCGCTTTTTACCCATTATAGATTTTAAACTGAAGCATTAAACACGTCTATGTTTTATTTATTTCTACCAGAGTTGTGGGGTGGAAACACCGAGCCGATTCCTCCCACTAACACCTCATGGCCAGCAGGAATGGCCCCTCTCTCCTGATTCAATCTCAGCCCTGTTTCCACAATCATCTCCCATTGGCTCTCAGCTGACCTCTGACCTCTCTGGCCAGAGCTGCTCCGGGAGGCAGAAGGGCCGCCTTTATCACAGCAACACCAGACTGTACACACACACACACACACACACACACACACACACACACACACACACACACACACACACACACTCCATCCTGCACTGTGTAAGAAGCTGTAAGGTAACACAACAGATCAGCAGTGCTTAGGTGACGCTTTAATTGTGATGGCAATCCAATAGCACTGTCAATAAAGACACGAGCTGTCAATACAACCCACCCCGCACCCCCCACAACCAAACACCACCCCCACAACCCACCCATCACCCCCACCCCCTTTAGTCATTATTCCTAAGAGATGGGTGAGTTAATCAAATAACACATACAAGCAAGCAGGCACACACACATGCACGCACACACACACACACACACACACGCACAAGTATCCTTCATTGACACACTGTGCACAATCTTGTTCTTGTCATGAATAATAGTCATATCAGTGTGCTCAAGGCTAGCAAAACTCTGAGCAGGTAAATCATTTATCTGCTGATTTAGTGTAAGACTCTAAACCGTGTGTGTGTGTGTGTGTGTGTGTGTGCGCGCGCACACCCACACAAAGTTCAACAGTGTTGTCATGGTTACCGCCTCCAACGCAATTTTCAATAACAAACAAAAGTGCCTTAAATTCTAAGTCGTCATGACGACAGGCCTGATTTGGGCTGTTGGTGTCACTCCACTGTGCTGATCGTTTTGCAACCTAGTGACAGTCACCACGGCTGCTGTAAGACTGCTCAAGACTGGTTAAGTCAGGGCTATTCAACTCCGGCCCGCGGAGAAAAATTAAAGCCTGGTTTATACTTGATGCATCGCAAGCGGCTGCGCAGCGAAAATGACGTAATCGCGGTGGCTCCGCCTGTGCGCGAGGGCCTCACGCGCTGTCGATTCGCGAGGTCGTGCACCTCTCGATTTTTGTAACTTCACATGCGCTGCGCTTCAGCGCAATGCACAAAGTCATGTTTGCCGGGTTCATACACCTATACAAGGTGGAATTAAAGCACTTGTACGTCACTTTCAAGGTCCATTTCAATATTTCCCAGCACGTTAAACTTAATTAAGTTAAATATTTATACATATACTCGAAATTATTCGAAATAATTCGCTTTTTTATCACATTATTTAATGGTTGTTTATTTTCAAAACGCCCAATCTTAACGTCTTCCACGTTCTCTCATGTTTCGTCCTGGAATTACAAGAGGCTCGTATTTGTTAACGTAATACAAGAGAATTGTTCAGTCAGACAGATATTTGTTGTGAAACGAAGTAGTTACAATTTCAAGCATTTTCAAGTACTTTAGCCTAAATTCCAGCACTTTCAAACGTGAAACACAAAGCAACATTAAAATTCGTCAGGTAAATGTTCCTTCCCCTGTTGTTGAGGGGTGTTTTCTTTATACTGCCCACGATTCGGAGAACACTGCACGCAGATTTTGACGAATTTTAATGTTGCTTTGTGTTTCATGTTTGAAAAGTACTTTAAAATGCTTGAAATTGTAACTACTTTGTTTCACAACAAATATCTGTCTGACTGAACAGTTCTCTTGTATTACGTTAACAAATACGGGCCTCTTGTACAAATACGTTAACAAATACGGGCCCCCCCCCCCCGGCCAACAAATTTCTGGCCCACAGGTCAGAGCTCTCGGCCAAATCTGGCCCGCAGATAAATATAGTTGAATAACCCTGGGTTAGGTGGTCAACAGCCTCCTAAAACCTCACATAAATGAAACACACATGCGCGCACACACACACACACATGATCTTACAAAAAGAATCACGGTTGCATAAATATACTACACAAAATAAAAACCAACCCAAACTACCACCCCCCTCCAGTTGAGGACGGTGGAAACTCACAGGGCTCTCAAGATTACCCACAAATCTATGCAACCAGCCCAAAAACCCTCAGTGTTGAATTAAGGTTACAGCTAACAGGCACAAAGGCTGCCTGGACAGAGGACGTCCCCCAGCCCTGGACAGAGAACACCCCCCAGCCCTGGACAGAGGACGTCCTCCAGCCCTGGACAGAGCACGTGTCCCGTGTCCCAGCCCTGGACAGAGGACGTGTCCCAGCCCTGGACAGAGAATGTGTCCCATCCCTGGACAGAGGACGTGTCCCAACCCTGGACAGAGGATGTGTCCCCATGTCCCAGCCCTGGACAGACAACAAGTCCCAGCCCTGGACAGACAACGTCCCCCAGCCCTGGACAGACAACAAGTCCCAGCCCTGGACAGAGGACGTCCCCCAGCCCTGGACAGAGGACGTGTCCCAGCCCTGGACAGAGGACGTGTCCCAGCCCTGGACAGAGGACGTGTCCCAGCCCTGGACGAAGTCCTACCCACTACAGGAGGACAGGCTGGAGGAACCTGTGGTCATCCACAATATGAAATAATTGTTAAAATGTTAAAATCAAATTTCAATTAAGATTCCTAAATTAAATGTTTAATGTTTTATAGCCCGTCATTTATATGTGATTCATTTTGTTTCCACTAGTTCTTCTTTAACTGTAATAGTATTTTCTCTATGGCCTAAAGAGCCTGTGCTACATCATAACCTTTCTAGCGATCTCCGTTCACATGGTCATTAAAGGGAACAGAAATGTGAGAGTGATTGATCACATCATTCATTTGGGGATGTAGTTTTTTGCTTCATCCTCTTCCTCTCTCTCCATCTCTCTCTCCCTTCCCCTTATAGACGTACATTTGGAGTATGGACTGTGTAAAAAACATTGATTTTTGAACAGTATCGATCTTTCAACTTTGATACAGCCAAGATCTATTTTAATGACATTGTATCTAAATCCTATTAGGTGCTCCCTGGTTTCAAACATAATAAACTAAAAGGTTGGACAACGCTCCACTTTGGGATCTTCTTTAAACCGCCTCCACCATTACTGTCTTCCAACAGAGACGGACTGTGTGAGCCACGCTCTCGCAAATAAAATCATCAACCACGGGAGAACATCAATTAAAATCCCTGCACAGCAACCCATCTCACACACCACACACACACCATACCCCCCCCAAATTCACCACACACACACACACACACACACCATACCCCCCCAAATTCACCACACACACACACACACACACACACACACACACACACACCACCCTCCCCCAAATTCACCACACACACACACACACCACCACACCACACCCCCCCAAATTCACCACACACACACACACACACACACACACACACACACACACACACACCATACCCCCCCAAATTCACCACACACACACACACACCACCACCCTCCCCCAAATTCACCACACACACACACACACACACACCACCCTCCCCCAAATTCACCACACACACACACACACACACACACCACCCTCCCCCAAATTCACCACACACACACACACACACACACACACACACACACACCACACCACCACCCTCCCCCCAAATTCACCACACACACACACACACACACACACACACACACACACACCACACCACACCCCCCCCAAATTCACCACACACACACACACACACACACACACACACACCACACCACACCCCCCCCCAAATTCACCACACACACCCACACACACACACACACACACACCACACACACACACCACCCTCCCCCAAATTCACCACACACACACCACACACACACACACACACACCACACCCCCCCCCAAATTCACCACACACACACACACACACACCACACACCACCCCCCCCCAAATTCACCACACACACACACACACACCACACACCACCCTCCCCCAAATTCACCACACACACACACACACACACACACACACCACACCCCCCCCCCCAAATTCACCACACACACACCACACACACACACACACACCCACACCACACCACACCACCCCCCCCCCAAATTCACCACACACACACACACCACCCTCCCCCAAATTCACCACACACACACACACACACACCACACCCCCCCCCCCAAATTCACCACACCCACACACACACCCACACACACACACACACCCACACACCACACCACCACCACCCCCCCCAAATTCACCACACACACACACACACACACCCCCCACACACCACCCTCCCCCAAATTCACCACACACACACACACACACACACACACACACACACACCACCCTCCCCCCAAATTCACCACACACACACACACACACACCACCCCCCCCCCCCCCCCCCCCAAATTCACCACACCACACACACCACACACCACACACCACCCACCCCCCCCAAATTCACCACACACACACACACACACACACACACACACACCACCCTCCCCCCAAATTCACCACACACACACACACACACACACACACACACACACACACCACACCCCCCCCCCCCCCCAAATTCACCACACACACACACACACACACACACACCACACCACACCACACACCACCCCCCCCCAAATTCACCACACACACACACACACACACCCCCACACACCACCCTCCCCCAAATTCACCACACACACACACACACACACACACCACACACACACACACACACACACACACACCACCCTCCCCCAAATTCACCACACACACACACACACACACACACACACACACACACCACCCCCCCCCCCCCCAAATTCACCACACACACACACACACCACACACCACCCCCCCCAAATTCACCACACACACACACACACACACACACCACCCTCCCCCAAATTCACCACACACCACACACACACACACACCCCACACCCCCCCCCCCAAATTCACCACACACACACACACACACACACACACACACACACACCACACCACACACCACCCCCCCCAAATTCACCACACACACACACACACACACACACCACCCTCCCCCAAATTCACCACACACAAACACACACACACACCACACCCCCCCCCCAAATTCACCACACACACACACACACACACACCACACCACACCACACACCACCCCCCCCCAAATTCACCACACACACACACACACACACACACACCACACCACACACCACCCCCCCCCCCAAATTCACCACACACACACACCCCCCACACACCACCCTCCCCCAAATTCACCACACACACACACACACACACACACACACACACACACACACACACACACACACACACACACACACACCACACACACCACCCTCCCCCAAATTCACCACACACACACACACACACACACACTCACACACACA
>NW_027506923.1:739785-754785 GCF_052324685.1 Brachyhypopomus gauderio | reverse complement strand
GTCCCGTATCCCCGGAGAGAGGAGCAGGAGCGCGGCAGCTTCTTCTCCCCCGTGGAGGACTCAACCTGGCACCTCCTTCTCCTTCAAGTCAAATCCTTCTCAGTCAAGCTCCCAGTACACTCCTCCTGCTCCCACTACACTCCCCCTGCTCCCAGTACACTCCCCCTGCTCCCACTACACTCCCCCTGCTCCCACTACACTCCTCCTGCTCCCACTACACTCCCCCTGCTCCCACTACACTCACCCTGCTCCCACTACACTCCCCCTGCTCCCACTACACTCCCCCTGCTCCCACTACACTCCCCCTGCTCCCAGTACACTCCCCCTGCTCCCACTACACTCCCCCTGCTCCCACTACACTCCCCCTGCTCCCACTACACTCCTCCTGCTCCCACTACACTCCCCCTGCTCCCACTACACTCCCCCTGCTCCCACTACACTCCTCCTGCTCCCACTACACTCCCCCTGCTCCCACTACACTCACCCTGCTCCCACTACACTCCCCCTGCTCCCACTACACTCCCCCTGCTCCCAGTACACTCCCCCTGCTCCCACTACACTCCCCCTGCTCCCACTACACTCCCCCTGCTCCCACTACACTCCTCCTGCTCCCACTACACTCCCCCTGCTCCCACTACACTCACCCTGCTCCCACTACACTCCCCCTGCTCCCACTACACTCCTCCTGCTCCCACTACACTCCCCCTGCTCCCACTACACTCCCCCTGCTCCCAGTACACCCCTCCTGCTCCCAGTACACCCCCGCTGCTCCTGAAACACTCCCGCTGCTCCTGAAACACTCCCGCTGCTCCCAGTACACTCCTCCTGCTCCCAGTACTCCTCCTGCTCCCAGTACACTCCTCCTGTTCCCAGTACACTCCCCCTGCTCCCAGTACACAACGAATGTGCTTTTCCATGTGATTTATTCAGATAGCATTCACTTATTTTGAGTGTGTGTATAATCACATTATCTTTTTTTTTATCTTTGGATGGTTAAAACCCAAAATGTGGTGTGTGTGTGTGATGGTGGAGGAACACAGGTAGAGTGTGTGATGGTGGAGGAACACAGGTAGAGTGTGTGATGGTGGAGGAACACAGGTAGAGTGTATGATGGTGGAGGAACACAGGTAGAGTGTGTGATGGTGGAGGAACACAGGTAGAGTGTGTGATGGTGGAGGAACACAGGTAGAGTGTGTGATGGTGGAGGAACACAGGTAGAGTGTGTGATGGTGGAGGAACACAGGTAGAGTGTGTGATGGTGGAGGAACACAGGTAGAGTGTGTGATGGTGGAGGAACACAGGTAGAGTGTGTGATGGTGGAGGAACACAGGTAGAGTGTGTGATGGTGGAGGAACACAGGTAGAGTGTGTGATGGTGGAGGAACACAGGTAGAGTGTGTGATGGTGGAGGAACACAGGTAGAGTGTGTGATGGTGGAGGAACACAGGTAGAGTGTGTGATGGTGGAGGAACACAGGTAGAGTGTATGATGGTGGAGGAACACAGGTAGAGTGTGTGATGGTGGAGGAACACAGGTAGAGTGTGTGATGGTGGAGGAACACAGGTAGAGTGTGTGATGGTGGAGGAACACAGGTAGAGTGTGTGATGGTGGAGGAACACAGGTAGAGTGTGTGATGGTGGAGGAACACAGGTAGAGTGTATGATGGTGGAGGAACACAGGTAGAGTGTGTGATGGTGGAGGAACACAGGTAGAGTGTGAGAGCTGGTTACACTACTTGTCCCCTGTCCTCTCTCTGCCTGTCACACCATCACAACGGCTTCATCCGTCTGAGAGCCATTACCACTGCCCTCTGAACTGTGTTCACACACACTCCCCCGTACATGTGCAAGCATGTGCACGAAGCACACGCACGCACGCACGCACGCACGCACGCACACACACACACACACACACACACACACACACACACACGTGTGTGCACACATTTATGTCAAATAATTAAGACATAAAAAAGATTCTTAATAGAGGATGAAGATCATGAACAGAATGAAGATGCTGGTTTATACGAGGACACATCAGTAGAAGCCCTGAAGATACAGTCAGGCCAAATGACCCGCCACTATCAGAACAATCACACACACCAGCACCAATCGCTCTGCACTGGTGACCTTTCACCTCAGGTGTCACACTTCACTGACACAAACCCCCCCCAATAGGTCTGTTCACACAAAGGAACAATGTCCAGTGGGGGGGTGGGGGGGGGCATGATGAGGTAGGGTCTCCTGGTGAAGGGGGGGCGACACCTTAAATATCCCCTCTCACAACCATCACCGTGCCAACAGCACTGTACGACTGCACTCAATCCATCCTTTCACACCACACGCATTTCAACCTCTAATGTACATTACAGTGTGTACACACACACACACACACACACACGCGTGCGCACGCACACTTACAAAATAAAAAAAGTGATGAAAAAAGTATGTAAATGCAAAAATGTCTTAATAAAAAATATATAAATCTGAATTTGCAACAAGAATTATCTTAACAAAACAATTAAACTGAAAGATAGAGAGAGAAAGAGAGAGAGAGAGAGATGGACAGGAAGACAGACAGAGAGAGAGAGAGAGAGAGAGAGAGAGGGAGGGGGAGGGAGATGGGGTAATTCAGTGGTTAAGAGTGCATAATGGCTGATGGACTGTGGGAAGAGGCAGTAAATACAGAAAAGCAGGAGGCTTTGTGGATTAAGGGATGAAAGCGGAGGAGAGGAGTGAGGGAGGGAGGGAGTGAGGGAGGGAGGGAGGGGGCCAGGCGGCACACTGGCATACCGAGACATACACTGACCTTTAGCAACAGAAGCTCAGCTAGGAAACAGCAGTGGTAATCCTTCCTACCAACGCTCTCTCCCTCTCTCTTTCTCTCTGTCTCTACCATCCCTCTCTCTTCCCCTCTACCATCCCCCCTCTCTCCCTCTACCATCTCTCTACCATCCCTCTCTCTCCCTCTACTAACCCTCTCTTTCTCTACCATCCATCCCTCTCTCTCTCATTCTACCCCCTCCCCTTTCTTAGCACCTTTAGCACCTATTTCACTCCATCACTGTTCTCCTTCATGGGTCTTTCTCTGATGAATGAGAGTTGGTACCTAATCCCTCTCTCTCTCCCTCACACTCTCTCTCTCCCTCTACCATCCCCCCCTCTCTCTCGTCATTAATTCGTCTTCGTCTGCCTGACATATTTGTAAAATGTCAGATGTTCCACTGAGACAAGTAGCCCTTATGTGGCTTCCACTACCAAAGAGACCACTCCATAGACACACCAAAGAGAGAGAGAGAGAGAGAGAGAGAGAGAGAGGAGAGAGAGAGAGAGAGAGAGAGAGAGCTTGAGAGAAGCAGGATGACCAATACACCACTGAACTCTTTCAGGCAGCTAGTGGGCAGCCATTTTGTGGGCAGCCAGCCTGTCCCTTTTCAAACAGGAGCAGGACTAAAGCTCTGGCTTGAATCAGTCCTGCAGGACTAAAACAGTGTTATGCAACACTGCAGTAGTGTTCTGAATCAGTTCTACAGGACAGAAACTGCATTTTGAAATGTTTTATTTAGTGCTGTCAATTCCAGGTGCCGCGATTAAAAGTCCTCACCAGGATTTTGCTCAGGCTTCCTGGATTGTGTTGATTCCACTAATTTTACCTGGATTGCACTAATTAGAAAATCTAGCAAGCTTGAGCAAAATCCTGGTGAGGACTTTTAATCGCGGCACCTGGAATTGAAAGCACTAGTTTTATTATAACTCAACATGCTTGTAAGCATGAAATTTTAATAAACTTCTTCCTCTACAAATTGAAATAAAAAAAAATTAATAAAAGTTAAAATAAAATAAATAAGATTAAATATTTCTTCTTTTTTCAAGTGCAAACAATATTAGTGAGTCCCCGCTTAACGACAGGGTTAGAGACTGAAAAGTCCGTTGTAAAGCAGTTTTCGACGTTAAGCGCGACCCTGGATTTAGATACGCTTTGATCATAAATACAGTATAGAAAAAAACCAACAATGTTCGCGTGCGTACAGCGTGAGAAAGAGTGACCGCGTTGCCGAGACGGGCTTATCGTACACTACACTCCACTACAGTCCACTACAGTCCACTCCACTGTGCTGCCAGTGCTCTTCTGCGCACAGCGTGAAATAAAATAAAAAGTCGGTCATAACTCCGGTCCGTCGTTAACCAGACCAGTCGTTAAGCAGGACGCACTGTATTATGTGCAAAACAAAAAGTTCTTCTCTGTCAATGCAGAGTGCAAATAGTGCAAACAGAGCCTGACCAAGTATGTCACTGAATTTGCTGCAACTACACAGCCATGTTCATTTTTAATAATATTAACATCACCACATATTAGTATATTATCATCGCCACATATTAGTATATTAACATCGCCACATATTAGTATATTAACATCACCACACTGCTCCCGATATCCTTTACTGTTTCAACTTGCCAAAGCGCCGTTCTGTCCCTGCTACCTCTGTTCAAGTGAGATATGTTGATTTGAGTACTGAGCTGTGGTGCTGCTGTAAATGTCTCTGCATCCTGCTCGTATTAGTCGCCGTGTACGTCATTATTTTCATACAATGTTTGCATATGGTCCGTGTTTTATCAGTCACTCTCTTGTCATTTATCATTTCTGCCAGGTTCCCAAAATGCTGCCAAACAAACGATGTGAAAGTGGTGGGGGCATCTTCAATAGTAATACCTGTATTTTCACACATCATTCTGGCTGCTTGCTGGATCACAAATCTCGCGAGAGATTTTTTACGCGACGACAAAATCTCGCGGAGAGAGTCTGTCAGCTAAGCACAGAGACTAAACACCATCCCCTCTCTCTCCTTTAAACACTAACACCATCCTCCTCTCTCTCCACCAACACCATCCTCCTCTCTCTCTCTCCTTTAAACACCACCACCCTCCTCTCTCTCTCTCCTCTAAACACCAACACCATCCCCCTCTCTCTCTTTTCAAAACACCAACACCATCCTCCTCTCTCTCTCTCCTCTAAACACCACCCCCCTCCTCTCTCTCTCTCCTCTAAACACCACCACCATCCGCCTCTCTCTCTTTTCAAAACACCAACACCATCCTCCTCTCTCTCTCCCCTAAACACCACCACCATCCTCCTCTCTCTCTCCTCTAAACACCACCACCATCCTCCTCTCTCTCTCTCCTCTAAACACCACCACCACCCTCCTCTCTCTCTCTCCTCTAAACACCACCACCATCCTCCTCTCTCTCCTCTAAACACCACCACCCTCCTCTCTCTCTCTCCTCTAAACACCACCACCATCCTCCTCTCTCTCCTCTAAACACCACCACCCTCCTCTCTCTCTCCCCTAAACACCACCACCATCCTCCTCTCTCTCCTCTAAACACCACCACCATCCTCCTCTCTCTCCTCTAAACACCACCACCCTCCTCTCTCTCTCCCCTAAACACCACCACCATCCTCCTCTCTCTCCTCTAAACACCACCACCATCCTCCTCTCTCTTTTCAAAACACCACCACCATCCTCCTCTCTCTCCTCTAAACACCACCACCATCCTCCTCTCTCTCTCTCCTCTAAACACCACCACCATCCTCCTCTCTCTCCTCTAAACACCACCACCCTCCTCTCTCTCTCTCTCCTCTAAACACCACCACCCTCCTCTCTCTCTCCTCTAAACACCACCACCACCCTCCTCTCTCTCCTCTAAACACCACCACCATCCTCCTCTCTCTCTCTCCTCTAAACACCACCACCATCCTCCTCTCTCTCCTCTAAACACCACCACCCTCCTCTCTCTCTCTCTCCTCTAAACACCACCACCCTCCTCTCTCTCTCCTCTAAACACCACCACCACCCTCCTCTCTCTCCTCTAAACACCACCACCATCCTCCTCTCTCTCTCTCCTCTAAACACCACCACCATCCTCCTCTCTCTCCTCTAAACACCACCACCCTCCTCTCTCTCTCCCCTAAACACCACCACCATCCTCCTCTCTCTCCTCTAAACACCACCACCATCCTCCTCTCTCTTTTCAAAACACCAACACCATCCTCCTCTCTCTCTCTCCTCTAAACACCACCACCATCCTCCTCTCTCTCCTCTAAACACCACCACCATCCTCCTCTCTCTCCTCTAAACACCACCACCCTCCTCTCTCTCTCTCTCCTCTAAACACCACCACCCTCCTCTCTCTCCTCTAAACACCACCACCATCCTCCTCTCTCTCTCTCCTCTAAACACCACCACCATCCTCCTCTCTCTCCTCTAAACACCACCACCCTCCTCTCTCTCTCTCTCCTCTAAACACCACCACCCTCCTCTCTCTCTCTCTCCTCTAAACACCACCACCCTCCTCTCTCTCTCTCCTCTAAACACCACCACCACCCTCCTCTCTCTCCTCTAAACACCACCACCATCCTCCTCTCTCTCTCTCCTCTAAACACCACCACCATCCTCCTCTCTCTCCTCTAAACACCACCACCCTCCTCTCTCTCTCTCTCTCTCTCTCCTCTAAACACCACCACCATCCTCCTCTCTCTCTCTCCCCTAAACACCACCACCCTCCTCTCTCTCTCCTCTAAACACCACCACCCTCCTCTCTCTCTCTCTCCTCTAAACACCACCACCCTCCTCTCTCTCTCTCCCCTAAACACCACCACCCTCCTCTCTCTCTCTCCTCTAAACACCACCACCCTCCTCTCTCTCTCTCCTCTAAACACCACCACCATCCTCCTCTCTCTCCTCTAAACACCACCACCATCCCCCTCTCTCTCTTTTCAAAACACCAACACCATCCTCCTCTCTCTCTCCCCTAAACACCAACACCATCCTCCTCTCTCTCTCTCCTCTAAACACCACCACCCTCCTCTCTCTCCTCTAAACACCACCACCATCCTCCTCTCTCTCTCCCCTAAACACCAACACCATCCTCCTCTCTCTCTCTCCTCTAAACACCACCATCCTCCTCTCTCTCTCCTCTAAACACCAACACCATCCTCCTCTCTCTCTCCTCTAAACACCACCACCCTCCTCTCTCTCTCTCTCCTCTAAGAGCTTAAGCCGTTGATCCACTCCTCCTGTATCATCACCCGATACACTTCAGAGGTCTGTCCCCACCACCTCACCACTCCTGTTCTCTCTCTATCCTTCTCTCTTCCTCTTCCTCTCCAGACATCCTTCCAACAATGTAATCCTAGCATTAACGCAGAGCTGTGGTGGGGGGAGGGGGGACTGATTGCTACGAAAGTATGAAAGAGGAAAGATATGGAAACCTGGATCCACCACACACATTACTGGGGGGGCACAGGTAAAGGAGAGAAGAGAGAGAGAAGGAGGCAGAGAGGAAAGGAGATAGAAGTCGTGCTTTAGTACAGCTGCACAGCCAGACCAATCAATAGTAGCCATTGTAGGTAGGAGCATGTGGAGGGTGTAAGGAAGAGTGGGGAGAGAGGGATGGAGACAGAGAGAAAGACAAGGAAGAGAGGGAGAGTAGGGAGAGAGGGATGGAGACGGAGAGAAAGACAAGGAAGAGAGGGAGAGTAGGGAGAGAGGGATGGAGACAGAGAGAAAGACAAGGAAGAGAGGGAGAGTAGGGAGAGAGGGATGGAGACGGAGAGAAAGACAAGGAAGAGAGGGAGAGTAGGGAGAGAGGGATGGAGACAGGGAGAAAGACAAGGAAGAGAGGGGGAGTAGGGAGAGAGGGATGGAGACAGGGAGAAAGACAAGGAAGAGAGGGAGATGGGGAGAGAGGGATGGAGACAGAGAGAAAGACAAGGAAGAGAGGAAGAGTAGGGAGAGAGGGATGGAGACGGAGAGAAAGACAAGGAAGAGAGGAAGAGTGGGGAGAGAGGGATGGAGACGGAGAGAAAGACAAGGAAGAGAGGAAGAGTGGGGAGAGAGGGATGGAGAGAGAGAGAAAGACAAGGAAGAGAGGAAGAGTGGGGAGAGAGGGATGGAGAGAGAGAAAGTCTAAGTGAGGTTGCGATGGTCAAATAAAGTCAAAAGTATTTATATAGTATTTATATAGCTGTTTTAACAATAGTCACTGTCACAAAGCAGCTCCACAGATATACAAGTCCAAGCCCCCGAGAAAGCAAAATCAGATCAATAAATAAATAAAAAACAAAGTCCTAAATGCATAACTAATCAGAAACGGGTATACTCTGTCTCTCTCTCTCTCTCTCACACACACACACACAGGTAGACCCACATGAACACACACCTACACACAGACACCCGCAGACATACACACACAAATGGGACCTGTGGTGTGCTGTCTTTAAGAGAACAGGGACTCGGAGGGATGTGAGTTTTGATAGGGGATCAATGGGGGGAACCAGAGAAGACCCACGTATCCAATCAATGTGAGGAGAGCAGGAGGCCCCTGCAACCTGACCCACCGCCTCATCCACACGCATCGAAGATCTGTCATAACACACGATAAGGCCTATCTCCTCCTGTCACACGCAATCAGGGTTTATACACATGTAATCCACGTGTGGGCTCCTGCTCACAACGGTTGGACAGCCGTGAGAACCAGAACGTGTGTGACGGAGAGTGTGAGCTGAACTGTACTGTAGTCAAAGACACGGAAGCAGTCAGAATTACCGTGTAGCAGGAGTTCCCAAAACAAACAGGACGATTCGGAGAGACGTTTCATCATTAGCACTAACTCACTCACTCACTCTCTCTGTAGTTCTAAATGATTGCAAAAGCCCATAGCCCCTCCTCCTGAGCAGAGAAGGGGGAGGAGCCTTGCAGACACGAGGTGACCCTCAAACACCTGGTCACTCAGTCTACAGCAACGCAAAGAGTAGTTTTCATAACACACACACACACACACACACACACACACACACACACACACACACACACACACACACACACACACTCCACACAGGAACCATGGCAGAACTTTAACTTTAATCAGGTTATAAAATACACAGATACTGCAGCAGCAACATCTCTTTCCCTTTCTCACACACACACACACACACACACACACACACGCGCACACACACACACACACACACACACACACACACACACACACACACACACACACACACACAACCTCCCACCCCGCCACAGGTTAATCTCTCTGCCTTTGGCAGTGAGTATCAGTAGACCCTGTTTACAGAGAAAAAAGGAAAATTGCATCTGCCCCACAGAGTGATTATCCAATTATCACTCACCCTCTCACTCCCTCCTTCACCCCCTCACTCCTACACCCACTACACCCCACCCCATTCACCCTCACGACTTACTCCCTCTTTGACTCACTCTCTCTCTCTCTCTCTCCCTCCCTCCCTCCCTCCAGGACTTCACAGGTGTGGGATTATGTGTGTTCATTAAGAACAACAAGATGTCTCCTCCTGTTACACTTCCGTGAGTGAGACCACAGACTCGGGGTCTGACCACCACTCGTCTGACCACCCCATTCTCCACCCACCCACACTCCCAGGCTTAGACCTCCATCCCACCACCATCCATCTGCCTCCACCCAGCTGTGTCAACATCTCCTCTTCACTGTCAACTAGTCTCAGTGTGTTTCTTACAGAACATTTATGCGCACGCACGCACACACACACACACGACCACATACCTGCACACGACTCTGCATAAAATGAATGGTGCCCAGACTAGTAAGCAATCACACACACACACACACACACACACACACACACACACACACACACACACACACAGTCTCTGTACCCAGGTCTGGTCAATAGACTTTGCCCAATCAACAGTTCATCATTTGTCAGGCTCATTTTTCATTTTCTGATGGCGCATTTCTCCGTTTACTCCCATTAAACCCGTCAGGACACACTGGGCAAAAACACACACACACACACACACACACACACACACACACACACACACACACACACACACACACACAGCACATTGCAGCACCTACACAAGAGTTCACCTAATGGAACTCTGCTTCTAATTATCAGTACTTGGTCTCTAACAGATGTCATGGTATGGCGTGTTCTACATATCCACAATTCAATAATGGACAGCTAAAGTGGATAATAATTATAATAATACTAATATGAATAATAATCAGACTTGGATCCCCATGGCGAGAAGCCGCTCAATAGTCAGGTCTGATGTCTTGGTATCTTCTAGCATCAATCATTTCTCAGTTCCTTCAAATGTTTCACCTGATTTATGAATTTATGATTCTGGCAGTGTGTTTTTAAATTTTAATTTGCTGGCCTCTGAGGGTTTTAGATTTTCTAGTTTTGACTTTGGACTGGAGAATAACGTAACCAGTATTCGTGGTCTATGTGAAATCAGTAACTTCAGCATAAATATGAATTTATATTACCTTAAAATACAAGATTTTAACATTATGTCTAGTCTAGTCTGTCTAGGATAATATGACGGTGATTAAAGCTGGATAAGCTTTCGTGATTTTAGTTAGCTATCACATCCATTTGTCTGTTCACTTTGATTAGTGTTTGCCATACAAAGAAATTAGCCTATTACTATTTTTTTTACTATTAGCCTATTACTATTTACTATTTGTAAATGTTTGCAAGTATTTTAGTATATTTAATCACTATAGTTTGTGCACAAAATAATATCAATATTTGCTAGATAGATGATATATGCCACCTGTAATACTTAATCTCACATAATCTCTAATATATCCTGCTCCCGTATATACTAATTAGTGGTGGGACCTTAACGCGTTAATTTCGATTAATTAATTACAGGGAAATTAACGAACTAAAAAAATTAACGCATTTTAACGCATTTAACGCATGAGACACTTTTGCACAGTGCACGAGTTCCAGACATACAGATTATATGGACGCACAATAAGATGAGCATGATGGAGATGACTGAAGAGGCTACGCTGGTGGATGGGAAATTTAAATATAAGAAACTTCCAGATGGAAGTACAAACACAAATAGTGTTATTTGCACTTTATGTAGGAAGGAGTTCGTTTATCACAGGAGCACTTTCACCCTTCGTTACCACCTCAACACAAAACATGTTGGGGCTAACACGCAGGTCAGTAATGATAACTTAGCTGATAAATGTATTCCTAGTACGATGTATTCCTAGTCCGTATTTCCCGGGACATGTCCGTATTTCACATCCTGTCACGGGGTTTTTTTAAGTGAGGAAATGTCCTGGTTTTTAAATGACCTTCATTGGACCATTAAGACTGGATTAAACTTAATCAAGACTGGATTAAACTTTTGCGAGTGGCCGTAGCGCGCGAATCCCCACACCGCGCGAGCGGCGGAGGCGTTTAAACTTGCACATTATGAGTGTTGTCCGCTCTCTGTGGTCGAAGGCTTACAAGAAGCGTTGCAAATTGCGTCAACTGATGCAAGTTACGAACTGCCGTCCAGAAAGACCATGTCAAAGAAAATCCAGCAGCTGGATGATGAGGAAAGGGAAGTAAAACAGGTTATTGTGAAGAGCGCCACAAATGTGGCTCTGACTGGGGATCACTGGACCTCTGTTAGCAACAAGAATTATCTTGGTGTGACAGCTCATATTATAGATCATGAATGGAAGATCCAGTCATTTGCTTTGAGCATGCAGAAGACCACTTCTAGGCACTATGGAGATGCCTGCGGCAGAGGCCTGGGAAATTAAAGAAAAAGTATACCATCTAAAATGGTATTAAACATCTTCTGATTTACTTCAGTTCTTCTTATTCTTCCAATATCCTGAGCAAAACTTCCAAAATTAAACAACATTTTTGGTCAGAATTTCCAGTGTTCTGAAAACTGTTTGCTCTGTTTTCTGCACTCATCTATTGGTCTGTGTAGTAGACTGGTGGAAAAATAAACAAGATGTTGAAGTGTATGCCTATGTTCATTGATTCATTCACCATTCAAACTTAAATTAATATTTCTCATGTTAAATACTGAAATGCGATTAATTTTGATTAATTACAAAGCTTCTAATTAATTTGATTAATTTTTTTTATCGCGTCCTACCCCTGATACATCCTGCTCCCATATATATTAATATGTCCTGCTACTGTATATAATAATATATTCTGTTTCTCTATATTCCAATATGTCCTACTAGTGCAGGAGTGGCCAACCTGCGGCTCTTTGCCTGGTTTCGTGCGGCTCCCCAGTCGGTCCGCGGGCTCACCTGCACTACACACCGCTACATTTTCGTGGTGCGCGGTTTGTATACAAGCCTAGCGAGCCGCTAATACTTTTAAAACCGGCGTAGTGGAAAACACGCATTTGACTGTCTTCACAGCTAATAATTCAGGGTGTCTACAGGTTTGACCAAGGGAAAATTAAGACATTTTAAGACTTTTTAATACCGTTTTCCAAATAAAATTAAGACCAACTCGCAAGATCATACACGTTAAAATAAAGCACAAAAACCAACTGATTATTTACATTAATTAATCTAGCTGCTTGAAAACTTCAAATGTTAATGCACAAGACGGACAATACAAGACACAAACATCACATTTTTTTTCACTGTACAGTATACACAATGAAACTTTATACAAAACAAAATTCAAACACTGACAACAGCATCATACCATACACACACACACACACACACACACACACACACACACACACACACACACACACACACACACACACACTAGGCCATTTTCCTGTTTTTCTGATCCACACTCCAGCTCACGTTAACCCCTTTCAGTTCTGCTACTTTTTCTCTGAAACTCTTTCTAAGGATGTTTGATTTTGTGATCACTTTGGCCATCAGGGTTCCTGCTTTCCCTTCGGCTTGTTCAGCAAGTAAATTATTATTATAACTGGTTTATACTTAACCTTGAAAGTGACGTACAAATGATTTAATTCCATCTTGTTAAGGTGTATGAACCCTGCAAACATGACTTGGTTAATTGCGCTGAAGCGCGGCGCGCGCGAAGTTTTTACAAATTTCGAGAGGTGTACGACAGCGCGCGAGCCGCTCGTCAGCCGCTGCGTCGAAAATGACGTAATCGCGGTGCGCGAGCGGCTTGCAATTAACCAAGTCATGTTTGCAGGGTTCATACACCGTAACAAGATGGAATTAAATCATTTGTACGTCACTTTCAAGGTCCATTTCTATATATCCCAGCACATTAAACTTAAATAAGTAAAATATTTATACATATACTCGAAATGATTCGAAATAATTCGCTTTTTTATCACATTATCTAATGGTTGTTTATTTTCAAAACGCCCAATCTTAACGTCTTCACGTTCTCTCATGTTTCGTCCTGGAATTACAAGAGGCTCGTATTTGTTAACGTAAAGAGAACTGTTCAGTCAGACAGATATTTGTTGTGAAATGAAGCAGTTACAATTTCAAGCATTTTCAAGTACTTTAGCCTAAATTTCAGCACTTGTCAAACTTGGAACACAAAGTAACATTAAATTGGTCAGGTAAATGTTCCTTCCCCTGTTTTTGAGGAGTGTTTCTTTATACTAACACATATATCGTTTCGGACAACACTGCAACGGTCCCGCCGTTCGCGGAGGTTCACGCGCTACGGTCACTCGCGAAAGTATAAACCAGACTTGAAGGCGGCATCAGGGAACATGGTTTTAAACAATGAGTCAATTCCTTCGTTGGATCTGTATGACTGGTGACTCTTAACTGTTTTTATTACCTAAGCCTTCAAAATATTGGTAGAGCCGCATAGCCTACAGCGTGAATGCGACGTTGAGCAGAGCTCGACTGAATGGTTCTCTTGTTGGGCAAAACGTAGATATTGCAGGCTGCTGCTGACGAGCCTCGCTGGTATCTGTGACAGCTCTGAGCCACCAAGAATATGTCGGGTCTTCCAACCATTTCTGGCTAAGTTTGCATTTCCCCATCTCTCCGAACAGACGTTAACGTACATACAGCCCGCATGAAATTATGATCCCGCCAGTACCGGTGCTCGTTAAGCCCGAAATACTTGCGAGCAATATTTAAGTTCAACACACCGCTAACGGAATTATTCATCCCTAAATTTAGCTCCGCAAATTTAAGACATTGTGGTTGAAAATTTAAGACAAAATAAGACTTTTCAAGGCCTTATTTGACAAAAATGAAATTTAATACCATTTAAGACTTTTTAAGGACCCGCGGCCACCCTGTAATTGTCTTCACATGTAACATTAAGCAACATGCTGCAATCCTACATAGATTATAGATAGATTATTAGTATCAGAAGATTTGGTTGGAGGAAGGTTTTGCTTAATTGCTATTGAACCAACAGTTCTAAATAACTATAAAGATATTTATATTACAATTAAAGAAAGAAAGAACATTAAAAAAGTCTTCTTAATTAATCTGAGGTCTTCTGACATGCTGGTGTGTCAGCATCATTGTTCCTGTGTTTTTATTCATATCACTGTAAGAAGACATTGCAGCAACATTTCCTGAATCTGTAAGCTTTGTTTTGTCCATAGCAGGAGGTATCGCTAAGATTTACACTGGCCACTCTCCTCGTATGACTGGGAGAGGCACGTGCCATTTATTAGAATATGACCAATACATAATCATGGCATCACTAAATATCAACCCCTCATGAAAGTATAAAGCTTTCTTTCCGTATTCAGTTGACATCTGGCTAGCTCGCTCGCCGATAAGTTGCACAAAACATATCAGATGCTGAAGTTGCACTATACGGCTGATACCATCTACTGTCAAAACCTTTAGGATTCACTGGGAGCTAATGAAGTTTGAGATAGTAACTGGCATGGCTGTGTCATGGGAAGCACATTGCAACATGTAAAAAAAGTAAATAAATAAATGAATAATAATAATAATAAAAGAATGCTAAATGTTAAATATATGGCTAACAATATACTTAACATATACAGACAATAATGACTCATGAATATCTGTGAAATTAACCACATTATAGGACCAATTAGATCAAATATGGCAAGCAAAAAAAGGTACAAAGGTACCTTCATAAGTTTGAAAGAAAACAGGATAGGAAAGAGAATTAAAGAGCAATGCAGACGTCGATTATCAATCTTAAATGTTCT